>NW_006780322.1:3245454-3249495 GCF_000442215.2 Lipotes vexillifer
CCTGCCTCTAACTCTAGCAGACCTGAATCCCTGCTGAAGGATGGAAAGCTCAGACACCCCCTAACAATGGTAGGCTTTCCAGTGGGCACTGGGGCACAGGGGGGCCTCCTCTCTTTCCTTCCAGTCCCACCAGGACAACAGCTGCCTACTGCTAAAGGGACACGTCCCAACTGTGAAGCTTGCACTGCTTCTGGGTTCTTGGCCACAGAGCAGCTCTGTGTAGGAAGGGCCTCGAGGCTGGAGTGCAGTGAGGTTAAGCCTGCCACCTTCGGGACAGGCAGGCAGGAAGCACCACCATCTTGGGGAAAACTCAGTCCTTTTATCTGGTCTACTCTGTCTCCCCTTCTCACCAGGCACAAAGCTGAAAGCAGGGAATTTGGATTTCAAGCAGGCAATCTGAGACCACTGTCAGGTTCAAGTCTATAGGGATTAAACAGAGATGAGGTCACCAGCCCAGAGACTCCATTTTCTGACCACAGGGCTCCCACATTACCTGCTTTGATCTCTGTGTTCAACCTTTTCACTAAAGGCCCAAGCCTTCTCTGCAATGTGGTGTTACCTCTCCTCCCATTAAGAGATAGAGTCTATGTCTCCGTCCCCTTGAACATGGGCAGTCCTTGTGACAAGCTTTGCTCAACAGAATGTGGAGGACATGATGCTATGTAAGTTCTAGAGCCTAGGCCTTAAGCGACCTTGCAGCTTCCACCTTTGCTCTCATGAAATGGTGCCCTCCAGTCAGTGGACTTTACTCCTGCATGAGAGGCTACATGGAGAACCGAGGCACCCCAGCCAACAGCCAGCACCCACTCTCAGATGTGTGAATGAGACCGGCTTGGCCCTTCTAGCTGCTGTTCCAGCTGCCCTGTGACTGTTCATAGCATTAGCGAGCCCAGGCAAGATCACAACAGAACTTCCTGGCAACAAAATCATCAGAAATAATAAACTGTTATCTTAAGATACTCAGTCTTGGGGTGGTTTATCACCCCAAGCCTTTGCTGTCTGTCACCTGGAGCCAAGATGCTAGGCCCAATTGCCCGTCCCTAGTCTTCTCGTTGCCCCAGTGAGCCCCACTCCCCAAGCTTGACCTGCTATTCCCATTCCACTGACCCTGCCTTGGTCTCATGGACCCTTCCTTGGGCCCTGAAACCAGACTCACTAAACTATCCCTTGACACGCCCACTGCCATTCATTAATCACCAGGAGTGGCAAGATCACCCATCCCAGATTCCCTGCTGTGAGTGGCTAACTTCTGCCTGAACCACCTTGGAGCCCACCACCCACTTCAGTCAAGAAACCTTACCTGATGTCTATATTTACACATCAGCCTCGCAGATAGGCCTCCAGTGCCTGCCCCATCCAAGCAGGCCTTTGTCAGGCCACAGCCCCAACTTCTTTCAGTGTCATTCCTTCCTGTCTAGATGGGTTTGGTCTGGAGCCTGAAGATAAAATACTTATAATGTAATTATAGATTGTCTCTCTCCCAAGCTGTGAGTTTTTCAAGGGCAGGGACCAGGCCTTATTCATCTTTGAATCTCCAAGACCTCCTTGTGTATGGGAGAAGGAAGGTATGAAAGCGGGAAGGCAAGATGGATGGATGGATGCAAGGAAAGGAGAGAAGAAGGGAGGGAGGGAGGAAGGAAGGAAGGAAGGAAGGGAGGGAGGAAGGGAGGGTACAGTAGGGCAATGACCTCCCATTATCCTCATCCCCATCTACTTCCCCAAAAACTTTTATATTAAAATAGATTAAGAGTTTAGGCATCCTCTATCCATTCCTGGTTTCACAATGCCCTGGGACATACACGCAAAGTTGGGTGCAAAGTAACTTGGCTAAAGTACAGAATATTTGGAAATAAGACAAGGTGAGGTGGGGGGTGGAGCAGACCTGACAGCGGGAGATTCAGAGGGAGACCTCAGGAAGCTGACAGCCCTCACCACAGTTAGTTTGCACCTGGGAATCAGGCTGACAGGAAAAGATCAGTGAAGTTGGCTGTTTCATCAAACAAACTGTTCAGTCAAAAGAGACTATTTCGCAGAAAATCTTCTAATTACATTTTCAGTGAACCTTCTAAGACCTGTTCTAGCAGCCTGATTTGCCTTCTGTCTTGGGGAAGATTTGTCAGATTGTAATGCTCTATAAAAAGGTTAGCTAATTTGGGTTTCCCTGGTGGCGCCGTGGTTAAAAATCTGCCTGCCAATGCAGAGAACACAGGTTCAAGCCCTGGTCCGGGAAGATCCCACGTGCCGCGGAGCAACTAAACCCGTGCACCACAGCTACTGAGCCTGCACTCTAGAGCCCGGGAGCCACGACTACTGAGCCCTCATGCTACAACTACTGAAGCCCGCGCGCCTAGAGCCCGTGCTCTGCAACCAGAGAAGCCACTGAAATGAGAAGCGCATGCACTGCAATGAAGAGTAGCCTCCGCTAGCCGCAACTAGAGAAAGCCTGCGCACAACAACGAAGACCCAATGCAGCTAAAAATAAATAAATAAAATAGATAAATTTTTTAAACAATGTTAACTATAATTTTTATTTTACATTATAGACAAGACTAGAGTCCATGCACAGTATAGAACAGTAGTTTTATGTAACTGTCTTTGAAGTCACACAGACCTTGGGTTCAAATCCAGGCTCTACCTTAACTAGTCTTAGGACCCTAAGCTACTTAATTTCCATGAACTTTAATTTCCTCATCTGTAAAATGACTTCACAGGTGGTGGTGAGCATCAGAGATAACACATGTAAAGTTCCTAGCAGAGCACCTGGCCCAGAGTAACTGCTCAAAAACATTAGCTACCATTAATAATAAAAACATAATAAATATTAGCTACTACTAATCACAGTTTATTACATACAAGGAAGTTAAACTCTCTTGAGGAAAATAAGATGCTTAATCCTTTCACCCAGACAAGCTGGGGGCTGGGGGTGCTGAACAAATTTGCAGCTTTGGGTTCCCCGAGGAATCCACTGCCAGGCAGCCTCTCAGAGAGATTCAGCAACCCAGAGACACTGGGCAGAGAGGGGAGACTGAGTTTGAGGCAGCTAGATAGATACCATGGGAACCGGATGAACTCAAAGGTTCTAAATGGGAAGTGGGAGGATATTAAGGAAATTCAAGAATCCAAAAGGAAGGCTGCAGCTTTGTTTTATTGGGTGCTGGAGGCCTCATGTTACCTGTGGCCAGGAATCCATAAAGATACCACAAAGACCCGGCTCTCTTCCCCATCTTTCTCCAACTAAATGTTGTGCTGGTAAACGTTTAACAACCAGCTTGAATGAGGTGGCCTGTTTGCATATAAATTTTACTGATATAAAGAATGTGTAGTACACAATTTACAAATACAATTTACGATTACAAATAGTAATAAAATATACAATACTCTTTATTGTAAATTCCATATAACCAATTAATCAGTAAGTCAAAGAAGGCTTTCGCTGATTTTTGGCAACCTCTTGAACGGATAGCCAACCTAAGGCTGCAATTGCCAAATGAGTATAGTTCTGCCATGAGTGTTGGTTGATATTTCATTTACAGTTGACTTGCTTATTATACTACTAGAAGAATATTTCCCTATTTTTGTGCTATCCACAGTATAACAGCCATAGATATGATACACATATAAGTTTTATCTTCATTATTAATATTTTCTCCATCACTTTAGTCTAGATAGTCAACAAAAAATAAAGCCAGCCCTGATCTGTAGACCTTGCTAATTTCTGTGATATAAATACTAACACCATGGCCAGTTTTCAAGTTACCAACATAAAGTCGAGTTGGATAGGTTTTCAATAGTATACCTTTATGTAGTATTTCCACCATACAGAGAGCAAAAGTAAAAACATAGATAGTTGTAAAAATGTAGGAAAATAATTAAGAAGTAATATTTTGTACTTATTATCCTTATAAAATATAATTTAATTGTAAATTTATATAACTTAACTTTTTTTTTTTTTTTTTTTTCATTACACAAGCCTCTCACTGTTGTGGCCTCTCCCTTTGCGGAGCACAGGCTCCGGACGTGCAGGCTCAGTGGCCATGGCTC
>NW_006780322.1:3249924-3251106 GCF_000442215.2 Lipotes vexillifer
ACTGGCTGGCGGACTCTCAACCACTGCGCCACCAGGGAAGCCCTATATAACTCAATTTTTAATAATGGCTATGTTTAACAACCAGTTCACAAAATTCCTGGAAATTTAGGAACAGGCTCTTATAAGTCAGTGTGAGCCATTCCTGGGTGGTAATAGCAATACTCATGCTATTAGCCTGTCTAGATCAAGGGTTTTCAACCCTGGCTGCACATTAGAATCCCCCAAGGGAGTTGTTTCTTTGTTTTGTTTTGTTTTGTTTTGTTTAATCTCAATGCCCAGGCCACAACCAAGACCAAGCAAATCTGAATCTCTGGAGCTGGCACCAGGCATCAGTATTTTTCAAACCTCCCAGATGATTTCAATATGAAGCCAAGGTTGAGAACCACTGGCGTAGAACCTTGCTACTCACAATGAGGTTCTGAGACCAGCAACTCTGGTGTCCTGTGGAAGCTTGTAAGAAATGCGAAATCTTGGACCCCACTCCAAAGCAAGATGTCCAAGAGATTAGAACACACATTAAAGTGCTGGCCCAGAGCCCTGACCGCTGCACCCACCTCACGTCAGCTACCCAACTCATACTCATCACTCTTACTTTCTTATTTTAATCAAATTGTTTAAAATATATTATATATATGCATATACATATACACAAAAGAAAATTTGGAGAATACACAAAGAACATTAAAATAATCTCTAATCCCACCTCAACAGCTAACCCTCTAGAGTCCTTTGAGAAAGAGTCAGGGGTCTACTCAGGGGCTCCAAGCATGTCCATCAGGCTATCAGCTGCCCTTCCTCCTACAAGGGAGTCTGGCACCATTCAACCCAGGAGACCTCTTAATCTAAATAGTACCCTAGACTATGCAAACGTCATAGTGCCCACCCACCATTTGTGATTCAAAATACATAACACTAAACAAAGTTTTAAATTTTCCCATTACTACTTTAATGCCTATTTTAAGCAGTGAATATCAAAATCTTTTCAAACAAATGTTCCCCCCTCCCTTTCTTTGTTTGGGTATATGTTTTGTTTTGCTTTGTTCCATCAGGGTTTTTTGCGTCCCTGCTTCTTGGTGCCCTAAACCCACATGCAATCTGCCTGTGGACTAATCCTGCACAGCTCCTCTCCCCACCCCCGAGAAGGCTGTGTTTGCAAAGACACACCCAGGTTGCCTGCCACCC
>NW_006780322.1:3251233-3265306 GCF_000442215.2 Lipotes vexillifer
GCCCCCCCTCCACCCCATATCTATGCCTCCTGTTTCAGTCTTGCCATTGTGTCCCAGGCAAGCTGCAGAACAATGAATTCTTAGCAGATGATGGTATTGCCCTGTCTCCACGTTTTGAGCCAACCCCAGCTATGCCTGGCATCCGGGAGTCAGCAATTTGTAGGCTTCTGTGACATTTGAGAGCTCACATCCCACTTCTTCCAGCATTTGGAAAAGAAGGAAGGACAGAGGGCTGCTCTTGTCACCACCAATGAGCTCATCCTTCTCAGAGAGGCAATAAGAAAGCTAAATTTCACCCCATGAATCAGGAAGCCTGAACTCATGAAAAAGCACACATTCCCCAGCTGCCTGACCCACCCAGCTGACCTTTCTATAAAAAGGAGGGTTAGACTGAGCCTCGTCCCTAGAATGAGTTAACTAATTCAATGAAGACAGACATTTTTTAGTGAAACAAACCCTTCACACTAGCCACCCGATTCCTTTGATTTCTATATACCTTCCAAGGTCACGACTGTTTTTTCAGGCCTCCTGTGGCTGAAGTCACACGTGTCTGGGAGCCCCTCCCAACCTCAACACTTGGGACAGTTTTACCAGTAGCAAGTCCCTTAACCTTAGTTTCAGTTTCTCAATCTGCAAACTGGAAACACTAATTCCTATCTTTTTGCATTGTGATCCTAGGGAGACATGCACCTGGGCATTATTCACCGCCTCAAAACAGTGATGCCGTGGAATTCGATTTTCCCCCTCATCCATATTCACTCCAGACCAAAGCCATTGACTTGCCATCCTCAGCCTTACAAGATAATGGCCTGGTTCTCCTACCAGAGGCTCCGCAGAATAGAGAGGTCTCTGTGTAGTTAGCCATCTGGTCTTTCAAACTCAGTTGACTTGCCAGTCAGCTTTCCTCCACATCTCTTAACCGTGGGGCCAGTCCACCCTTGTTCTCTTTCTGAACTACTGCTTTACATTTATCTTTAAGCATATGTCTTTCTTTTCACTTTCCTCAGTGGGAATTTTGAAGACTTCAGCATCAGTGTTTACAAGATCTTCTTTCTCCCTTGGCCAGCAGCCATGGTCCTCCCCTCTCTGCAAGATATCTGATGCACTTTTTACTCTCCAGTCTTTCATGAGTCTGCTGTGAAGATTATGCACTGATTCAGAATCTGAGTTTGGCCCAGGCTTAGAGTTTGCACACCTGAGTACAACAGCCTCTTTGCAGCTTTGTGATAAATGGTCTCTGTTATTGTAAAGCATGGCATTGATACACATTAGTTCTAAACTATCCTGTAGTGCTTTTATGGGCTGGTGGTCATTATTCTAGATCTCCTCTTTTGTGGTACAAAAATCACTAATGTTGAATAATTTTAGAGTAGTCAGGAGTCACAGGAAATGAAAAGTAAGCTTTGGGGTCCTTTCTCTGTGATTGCCTCATCATTGATTCAAAACTTCTGGAAGGAAAGGCAAAATTATGGAAACAATAAAAAGATCCATGGTTGCTAGAGCAGAGGAAGGGGGAGAGAGGGATAGGCAGAGCACAGAGGATTTTTAGGGCAGTGAAAATATCATGTATGATATTATGATGATGGGTATATGTCATTATACATTTGTGCAAGCCCATAGAATGTACAACATCAATAATAAACCTTAAAGTAAACTATGGACTTTGAATGATTATGATGTGTCAAAGTAGGCTCATCCTTAGTAAAAAATGTACCATTTTGGTGAGTGATTTTTTTTCTTTTTCTTTTTTTTTTTTTCCCACACTATGCAGCTTGTGGGATCTTAGTTTCCCAACCAGGGACTGAACCCATGCCTCAGCAGTGAGAGCAGGCAGTCCTAACCACTGAACAGCCAGGGAATTCCCTGGTGAGTGATATGGATAATGAGGGAGGCTATGCATGAGTGAGGATAGGGGGTGTATGCAAAATCTCTACCTTCCTCTCAATTTTATTTTTAGGTCCTTTTCTACTCTTGTGTTTCCCACTTAGAGAAGTTCCTTTAGCATTTGTTGTAGAGCTGGTCTGGTGGTGCTGAATTCTCTTAGCTTTTGCTTGTCTGTAAAGCTGTTGATTTCTCTGTCGAATCTGAATGAGTTCCTTGCCGGGTAGAGTAGTCTTGGTTGTAGGTTCTTCCCTTTCATCACTTTAAATAAATCGTGCCCCTCCCTTCTGGCTTGTAGAGTTTCTGCTGAGAAATCAGCTGTTAACCTAATGGGGGTTCCCTTGTATGTTATTTGTCATTTTTGCCTTGTTGCTATTTTTTTGTGTGTGTGTGTGGTATGCGGGCCTCTCACCGCTGTGGCCCCCCGCTCCGCGGAGCACAGGCTCCGGACGCGCAGGCTCAGCGGCCGTGGCTCACGGGCCCAGCCGCTCCGCAGCATGTGGGATCCTCCCGGACCAGGGTATGAACCCACGTCCCCTGCATTGGCAGGCAGACTCTCAACCACTGCACCACCAGGGAAGCCCGCCTTGTTGCTTTTAATAATTTTTCTTCATCTTTAATTTTTGTCAATTTGATTACTATGTGTCTCCAAATGTTTGTCCTTGGGTTTATCCTGCCTGGGACTCTCTGTGCTTCCTGGACTTGGGTGGCCATTTCCTTTCCCATGTTAGGGAAGTTTTCGACTATAATCTCTTCAAATATTTTCTTGGGTCATTTCTCTCTCTCTTCTCCTTCTGGGACCCCTATAATGTGAATGTTTGTGCGTTTAATGTTGCCCCAGAGGTCTCTTAAGCTGTCTTCATTTCTTTTCATTCTTTTTTCTTTTTTTTTGAATTTTATTTTATTTATTTTTTTATACAGCAGGTTCTTATTCGTTATCCATTTTATACATATCAGTGTATATATGTCATTCTTTTTTCTTTATTCTGTTCCACAGCAGTGAATTCCACCATTCTGTCTTCCAGGTCACTTATCCATTCTTCTGCCTCAGTTATTCTGCTATTGATTCCTTCTAGTGTACTTTTCATTTCTGTTATTGTATTGTTCATCTCTGTTTATTTGTTCTTTAATTCTTCTAGGTCTTTGTTAAACATTTCTTGCATCTTCTCGATCTTTGCATCCATTCTTTTTCCGAGGTCCTGGATCATCTTCACTGTCATTATTCTGAATTCTTTTTCTGGAAGGTTGCCTATCTCCACTTCATTTAGTTGTTTATCTGGGGTTTTATCTTGTTCCTTCATCTGGTACATAGCCCTCTGCCTTTTCATCTTGTCTATCTTTCTGTGAATGTGGTTTTTGTTCCACAGGCTGCAGGATTGTAGTTCTTCTTGCTTCTGCTGTCTGCCCTCTGGTGGATGAGGCTATCTAAGAGGCTTGTGCAAGATTCCTGATGGGAAGGACTAGTGGTGTGTAGAGCTAGGTGTTGCTCTGGTGGGCAGAGCTCAGTAAAACTTTAATCTGCTTGTCTGCTGATGGGTGGGGCTGAGTTCCCTCCCTGTTGGTTGTTTGGCCTGAGGTGACCCAGCACTGGAGGCTACAGGCCCTTTGGTGGCGCCAATGACAACTCCAGGAAGGCTCACACCAAGGAGCACTTCCCAGAACTTCTGCTGCCAGTGTCCTTGTCCTCATGGTGAGCCACAGCCACCCCCTGCCTCTGCAGGAGACCCTCCAACACTAGCAGGTAGGTCTGGTTCAGTCTCCTATGGGGTCACTGTTCCTTCCCCCTGGGTCCCGATGCACACACTACTTTGTGTGTGCCCTCCAAGAGTGGAGTCTCTGTTTCCCCCAGTCCTGTCAAAGTCCTGCAATCAAATCACGCTAGCCTTCAAAGTCTGATTCTCTGGGAATTCCTCCTCCAGTTGCCAGACCCCCAGGTTGGGAACCCTGACATGGGTCTCAGAACCTTCACTCTAGTGGGTGGTCTTCTGTGGTATAATTGTTCTCCAGTTTGTGAGTCACCCACCCAGCGATTATGGGATTTGATTTTATAGTGATTGCACCCCTCCTACCATCTCAGTGTGGCTTCTCCTTTATCTTTGGATGTGGGGTATCTTTTTTGGTGAGTTCCAGTGTCTTCCTGTCCATGATTGTTCAGCAGTTAGTTATGATTCCAGTGCTCTCGCAAGAGGGAGCGAGCGCACGTCCTTCTACTCCACCGTCTTGAGCCAATCTCCTCAGAAGACTCCCTTCCTCTCAATGTTATTGTAAACCTAAAAATACTCTTAAAAAATAGTCTTAAAAAAGAAAAAAAAAAAAACCTGGAAGGGACAAACCCTATTGTCCTTCTTGCTTAGCTATAGAACTTTCTTTCAGGCGGCTGATCACAGGTAGAAATTCCAAACTTCTGGGAGCCGGACTCCAGAGGTGTTCTGTTTCATTCTTCATGGGTCTTCATCTTGCTTCTTTTTATCCTCCTTTACTCTTTTCATTTCCCCACTCCCCACCCTTTTTTCCTCACCCAGAACCTGCTTTTCTACTTTCTTTCTCTTTTTTCTTTTTCTGTTCTTGTTTGCAATGATCATTTCCATCCTCAAAGAGATTTAAGTTGTGTCTTGACCTGCATACTGAATTAGAGAGGCCCCTAAATCCAATGACTAGTGTCCTTATAAGAAGAGAAGACACACAAAGACATACAGAGGAGGAGACCATGTGAAGATGGAGGCAAGGGTTGGCATGTTGCAGCCATAAGCCAAGGAATGCTAAGGATTGCTGGCAACTAGCAGAAGCTAGGAGAGAGGCATGGAACAGATTCTTCCTCAGGGGTTCCAGAGGGAACCAACCCTGTCATGATGTTTTTTGACTTCTAGCCTCTCCATAAGAGAATTAATTTCTTTGTGTTAAGCCAAAAAATAAAATAGAGTCAACAGTGATTGATGATGGTGATGGTTGTACAATTATTCAAACATACTAAAAAGTATCAAATTGTATACTTCAGATTGGGTGAATTGTTTGGTATGTGAATTATATCTTAATAATGCTGGGGTTTTTGTTTGTTTGTTTTGTTGTTGTTGTTTTGTCCTCACCACACAGCATGCAGAACTTCCCCAAGCGGGGATCGAACCCATGCCCCCTGCATTGGAAGCACAGAGTCTTAACCACTGGACCACCAGGGAACTCGAAAGCTGTTATTTTTTTTAAATTGTGTCCTATAGAGAATGGACTTGAGGACATGGGGAGGGGGAAGGGTAAGCTGGGACAAAGTGAGAGAGTGGCATGGACATATATACACTACCAAACGTAAAATAGATAGCTAGTGGGAAGCAGCTGCATAGCACAGGGAGATCAGCTCCGTGCTTTGTGACCACCTAGAGGGGTGGGATAGGGAGGGTGGGAGGGAGACACAAGAGGGAGGAGATATGGGGATATATGTATATGTATAGCTGATTCACTTTGTTATGAAGCAAAAACTAATACACCATTGTAAAGCAATTATACTCCAATAAAGATGTTAAAAAAAAATTGTGTCCTGACCTGCCAGTGGCCTTGTTTCCTCCGTCTTTTAGCACCAGCTTCAGAGGCTTCTGTACACGCTCCTTATAGAGGCATTTGTCCTACTTGTGCTTCTTGCTCACGTTGATCCCAGTCCTGGGGCCCCTACCACACTTGCCCCACCAGTTCCAGGCAGAGAGAGAGAGATTAAAAACAAAACAAAAAACAAAGCAAAACAGGGCTTCCTTGGTGGCGCAGTGGTTGAGAGTCTGCCTGCCGATGCAGGGGACACGGGTTCGTGCCCCGGTCTGGGAGGATCCCACATGCCGCGAAGCAGCTGGACCCGTGAGCCGTGGCCACTGAGCCTGCGCGTCCGGAGCCTGTGTTCTGCAACGGGAGAGGCCATAACAGTGAGAGGCCCGCGTACCGCAAAAAAAAAAACAAAAAAAAAACAAAGCAAAACAAAAAAACATAGCATGGACCTACTGAAGGACATTTAGGTTGTTTCCACTTTTCACCTCAGCAAAGGAACCACAGTGGCCATTCTTACTCACATTGAATTGTGCACTAGTGTGAGAGTTTCTCTAGGGGATAGGCTAGAGTGGAATTCTTGGGTCATAAGGTATATATTCAACTCCCCTAGACATTGACAAATTATTCTTCAAAACAGTTGAAATAATTTACTTCCTACCAGCATTCCCATTTACCAGCTCCTCACCAACCCTTGACATACCAGACTTGATTTTTTTTCAGCATGATTATTATAAAATGCTGTTTTAGTGGGCATTTCTCTGACTACAAGTGAAGTTGAGCATCTCTCTGTTAGTTTATGAATATTCAGGTTCTTTCTCTACTAATCACCCATTCCTATCCAAACAACACTTTTTACTGGGTTATTTGTCTTTTATTTCTTGATGTGTATTCTGGGTACTAATTATTTGTCAGTTATATATATGGCAGATATCTTCGCTCAGTCTGCAGCTTGTCTTTTTGAAACTGTGCACCTCAGATTGGGACTTGAACTCATGTGCCGGGACTCAAACCCAACCTAAACCCAGATTGGGACTTGAACCCATGCAGCTGGGACTCAAACCCAGACAAAACCGGCAGTCTTCCAACTGAGATCACACACCTGGTTTCAGGACTTAATGAAGCTCAGGTTCTTGATGTCTCATCACAGAAAGAATTCAGTGAGAGACAAAGTGATAGGTAAGAAGTGGATTTATTTAGAGAAACACACTCCACAAACAGAGTGTGGGCCACCTCAGAAGGTGAGAAAGGCACCAGGGTATGGGGTTGTCAATTTTTATAGGAGTGGGTAATTTCATAGGCTAATGAGTGGGAGGACTATTCCAGCTATTTTAGGAAGGGGCGGGGATTTCCAGCAACTGGGCCACCGCCCATTTTTTGATCCTTATGGTTGGTCTTGGAACTGTCATGGTGCCTGTGAGTGTGTCATTTAGCTTGCTGATGTGAGTGTATACTGAGGCTCAAGGTCTAGAGGAAGTTGACTTGTCCGCCATCTTGGACCCATTTGGTTCTAATCAGTTTATGTCATGTCCTCTGGCTATGTCATTCTTTCAAATGTTGTGCCTTTGGTTATGATGTGTTTTAGTATTTGCAGTGTTTTAATTTTAATTTGTCAAATTTTCCTTTATAGTTCATGGGAGTTTTTGTTTTATTTGGGAAATCTATCTCTACCCCATAAAAATACTCCTCCTTTTAAAGTTTTATGCTTTTCTTCCACGTTTGGGCTTTAATCCGTGTGATATTTATTTTGTGTGTGATGTGAGGTAGGGATTTATTTTTATATTCTCCATAGAGAGCCACTGGTTCCAGAACATTTATTGAATAGTTCATTATTCCCTATACTTCGTAGCACTTCTGCCATTAAATTCAAGTTCCTCTGCCATTAAATTCAAATTCCCATATACATTGGGTACCTCAGAAATTCATCCCTTAAAATTCAGTTTTAAGTTCTACATTTTATGATGTCTTTTTTTTTTTTTTTTTTGGCCATGCCACGCAGCTTGTGGGATCTTAGCTCTCCAACCAGGGATCAAGCCCAGGCCCTCAGCAGTGAAAGCACTGAATCTTAACACTTGACTCCCAGGGAATTCCCTATGATGTCTTAATAACTTAAAGAAGAATATCTTCACCACATTCTTCTTCAAAATTGTCTTAGCAATTCTTGATCCTTTGCACTTTATTTTCTTTTTTCCTTTACACTTTAATATTAGTTTTGTCAAATTCAATGAAAATCCTTCTCAAAGTTTGACTTTGTCAGGGAGGAAAACACTTTTCTCTACCTTTCTAGGTTATTCTGGCTGGTCTAAGAATTAAATTGACATGAGACAGATTAACAGGAGAAAATCACATAAGAGTTTAATAACATGTATACATGGAAGAAACCCAGAAAAACTGAGTAACAAGCCAAAATGGCTGAAACTCTCACTTTAAATGCCATCTTCAGTTAAAGACAAAAGAAAATATTGAAGGTAGTGGTTTGGGACTTCAAAGGGGAGGAAGGCAGTTGACATGGAGATGGAAAAGCAAATGTTTGGTAAATAAATATTGCTGGGCCATGCAGAGACAATGGGACACAGAGTGGAATTTTTTTTTTTTTCCCCTGTGTCCCAGCGCTTGAGGATAGAACCCGCGGAATGGAAGCCGCCGGTATCGAAGACATGACGCCGAGGGGGCCGAAGCCCTTTCCCTCTACCTCCATACATTACATGGACCGAGACCGCACGCCCAGTCCCCGCCAGGAAAAGGAGGGTTACAGAGTGGAATTTTAACAAAGAGACTTTGCTAGGCTCCTCCCTGTCTACACGCCTAATTCACTCTATAGTTATCTACGGTGATAACTTCTTTCCTGGAACACATCCTCTATCTACATTCTTTTAGGCAGTTAGGAGGAAGGTCAAAGCTTTTTCCTGAATCTTTTGGGCCTTGATGTTTTCCAGTTCGAAATAGTCTGCATGCCAAAGAGACATTTTGGGGTAGCAAGTTTGGCTCCCCTACAACTTGAATCACATTAGTTTATAAATTTTTTATTTGGGAACTGGCTTTGCCGGTTTCTAACAAAAGGGGGAGCCAGTGGCCATGCTAAGGAGTGAGTGGGCAAGACTCAGACCTTCATCAACACCCTCTCCTCACTACCATTCCCCACAAGCCTCCTCATAAAACACTGAATCTCCAGCAAAACCCTGCAATTGCAGTTTCAAGACAAGTTTCCTAAGTCTTCTCAACCCTCTTCCAACCAGATCACTGCCCCTATACCCTGTGGTATAAGAATTCTGGAGGAGAGAGCAGAGGAGTGTGGGCAGTGGGTAAAAGTGTCACCAAATTGGTTAATCAGGGTTCCGAGCCTGGGCTGAGACCCCTTGTCTCAGTCAGAGAAGTTCTTTTTCCAGTCGGATTCGCAGCCAATAACGAAACCAATGGCTGGAATAGCACAAGCTTTATTCAATGGCTTTATTCAATGGAGAATTGGGAACCTAGTTCACAAATCAACTTCTCAACCCAATTCGGGTGGAGACACCAAATATATAGGAGGCTCAAGGTAATAGGCAGAGATTTGGAAAGACTGAGAGGAATGAATATTCATGTGTTATCCGAGAACAGGGGTGTGGTTTGGTCCTGGAACTAATGCAACTCTCCTTTTCAGTCCTTGTATGGGCTTTTCCAGTTGTTGTCATGGCAATCGTCAACTGTCATGGCGCTGGTGGGTGTGTCATTTAGCATGCTAATGTATTACAATGAGCGTATAATGAGGCTTCAAGGTCCAGCTGAAGTCAAATCTTCTGCCACCTTTGGGTCTAATTGGTTCTAACCAGTTCTTGTTTTTTTTTTTGCTCTTTGCAGCTTCTTCCTGAAACTTAGATAAGAGTAATTGGTTTCTTTTTTTTTTGGCTGTGCTAGGTCTTCATTGCAGCATGTGGGCTTCTTAGTGGCAGTATGCAGACTTCTTAGTTGTGGCATGCGGACTTCTTAGCTGCGACATGTGAACTCGTAGTTGTGGCATGCATGTGGGATCTAGTTCCCCGATCAGGGATCGAAGCCGGGCCCCCTGCATTGGGAGCGGGGAGTCTTAACCCACCGGACCACCAGGGAAGTCCCCAAGAGTAACTGGTTTTTTTCGAGAGAGGGGCTGGGGTATGATTCTGGGGCAACAGCCTTGGTAACAAAATAACAGGTCCCAGGCATTGTCCTATTCTGATTCTTATTCTAAAGGCAGTTGGGCCCTCCAAACAGTCTACAAAACCTATTCATCACCTTTTCATTCCAGAGCATACCGCTGGGCTTCTTGAGCATTTTAGGGCCTCTGGGGGAAATGAAGGGGAGGGAGGGGGGAATGAAGGGGCTGCATGATTGCTTACAAAACCTTATTCTACCCTCACAACCCCAGAGCCAGGAAGGGCCTCAGGGAAGCAACACCTGAAAGGAAGTGTGAGTTGAAAAGAGAGGGTGCGCCCATCAGTCAGCTAATTGAGGAGAGTGAGATAAAGAGATCAATTACAGTGAATGAGGACAGGATTAAGGCAAAGCAACAATCCTGCACTGTACCCAGGTGAGCAATCTGGGGAGCTGTTACTATCTCTAGACCTGGAGGGAACAAGCGGGGAAAGGTCACTGTAACCCAGACAGACCCACAGCTATGAAAGAGAGCTATTCAACAGAGCATGGCCTTCAGTAGAGAGGGGCAGCCACTGCCAACCTATGGCCCAGGCAGTCCCACTAAGCATTTAGCACACTGCTTCTTAAAGCAGAGGCCCATTGATTGGGGTAAGCAAAGCAGAAATCACTAAGTGGTCCTCTATTTCATGCCCCTATCCCTTGGCCCTAGGGTTGGTTGGGTCCTTCTTACACACAGGGAAATCTACAGGCTTATATTCATTGGCCCACAAACCTATCTCAGCTGTTTGCCCTGAGTAAGGCAAGGAAGAGCTGAGCTGAGTCTGAGCTTTGTGTTCCTGGATCAGATAAGAGAGGCCCCCAAAATCTCCCCCCACCACACACACACACACACACACACACACACACCCCACATGTACATATATAGTAATGGCTGTAAAGTATTCTACAGTCATTAGCTATTTTATTATCAAGGATGCTCTCAGTAAGTAAATTGGTGTTCAAACTACTGAGAGAAGACTTTGAAGTTCCTGAAAGCAACCTGGAGAGTGAGGAGTGAGGAGAAAAAAGAAAAGGAGGAAAATCAAGGAAAGAGGAGACTATAAAAGGCTTGAGACTAGGGTCCGGTCTCTGAGCTCCAGGACGGACTTGGAACAATCACGTCCCTCTTTTCCTCACAGCCATGCTCTTTTCGTGCTTAGATGAAGCAAGGAAAACGTTAGAACCTGCAAATGGGGATACTTTCTATTTCACATATTGTTAGAAGAATAAAGTAATTTCAATGAAAACACTTGATACAGAGTAGATCCTAAATATGTGTGAGTTAAAACTAAACGGTCTTTTCATTCCTCTCTAGCGGGCTGGTGAGTTCTTCTCAAGCCACTTACCCTTCCTCACTGCTCACTCTGGAAACAGAAGCAACTTGAACTAGCTCAGCCGACCACCCCTTCTCCCTGAACCTCGACCTCTTCCCTGTCTCATCAGTTGCACTCTCTCTCAGAAGGAATGGCCACCTTCCAAGGCTAAGCCCTCCATCTGGACCTTGGACCCCACTCCTCTCTGGGCCAGGAAATACCAATTACTCCTCTTTAGCCTGGTTTCTCTTCCTCTGTCTCCTTTCCCTGCCTATACACCTGCTTAGTCTTAGCCAAGATTTTTTTTCTTTTTTTTTTTTCGGTACGCGGGCGTCTCACTGCTGTGGCCTCTCCCGTTGCGGAGCACAGGCTCCGGATGCGCAGGCTCAGCGGCCATGGCTCACGGGCCCAGCCGCTCCGCGGCACGTGGGATCTTCCCGGACCGGGGCACGAACCCGCGTCCCCTGCATCGGCAGGCGGACTCTCAACCACTGCGCCACCAGGGAAGCCCCTTGGCCAAGATTTTTTTAAAAACACCTCTTAGACCTGTCCTCCTCTTCAGTCTCCACCCTTTTACCCCTCCCTCCCATCACTACTGAACTCCTGCCCACCTGGCTTCCTTCACATGTCATCATAAAAGTCACCAACAATCTCCATGTTGCCATATCCGATGCTCCGTCTTCAGTCTTGATTTAGCTGCCACAGTGGACGCTCAGGCCGACTCCCTCTTCCCGGAAACTCTATCCCAGCTCACGCCACCACTGTCACCAGCTTCTCCCTCCTGCATCAGACCATTGCTCACCTCCTCAGTCTCCTAAGTCACCTCTTCTCTTTAAAAGTTGAAGACCCCCAGTTTTCTCTCCTCAGCCCCTTTCTCTTCTTTCTATATGCACTCTCCCTGGACAGGCTCACTTACTAACTCATCTTCCATATTCCTCCAAATCCCCATTCCAGTCTCTGAGCACGGCAGGCATGGAGCCAGCCGTAGTTTATTGGGAACTGTGGGTTCCAGGAGGGTGCTAGGGGTGGCGCTATGCTTCCCAAAGCTTGGACTTCTGCCTGGTGACCCACAGGCACTTTATGCTTAGCTGTCACAGCAGACCCGTGTGCAAGGCCTTCTGCTAGGCAAAAGGGTGACGGTTGGGGGATGCACATAGACTCAAAGCCCTAAAGTTGTCACCAGCCCTCTTCTCCTAGCATATCCCCATGGCCACACACACACACCCATCCCTACCATCACGTTCTATGCAACAGAAAGAATGATCAGTTCAAAAAGGATGAGCTGCTCCACCTTTGCCAACACCCAAATTCCTTTTTCTCTCTTCTCATCACCCTACCCATCACTCCACCCAATTTCTCATAGTGAAATGGAGCCAATGTCACATGACAACAGTGCCTTCTAGAAGAAAGTTTTCCAAATTGCCATGGTGCCCTCTAGGAGGGTGTGACAGATTGCCTTTTCCAAAGATGACCATATCAGTAACTCCCACCCCAACTGCTCTGCCTACAATGTGGCTTTGACACTCCACCCATCAAGAGGTGGAGTTTATGTTGTACCTTCTTCAGTCGGGGCAAGCTTATGATTATGAAGGAAGTGATGCTAAGTGACTTCCAAGGCTAGGCTACCTTCTGTCTTGTTCTCAGCTTTGGAGCCTTTAGCCACCTGTAATCAATTCATGTACCCTGGGGCTGCCATGCTATGAGGAAGCTCAAACTAGCCCATGTAGAGAGACCACATGGAGAGACTACATGAGAAACAGCGATTTAGGCCCACACCATTCCAACCACAGCCACTAACTGACTACAACCATGTACAGACCTAAGTCAGAGCAGCCCCGCTGAGCCCTTCCCAAACTCCTGCCCCACAGAAAACATGGGAGATAATAAAATGATTTTTGCTGTTTTTAGACACTGTGTTTTGGGATGAGGTGTTATGCAGTGATAGATAACTAGAACAGTGGGTCATGAATTCAGTCTGGTATGTCATGACCAGTACGTTTTTTAAAACTAAGTAGAAAAGGATAGAATGGAAAATAAAATAGTAAGGATATATGTACTGCCAAGAAACTTTTTCAATAAATGTGTGTGTTTATGTATGTTATCCTAGGTTAAGAAATTAAATGTATTTATTCCTGTGAATAATATATATATTTTTTTAAGTTTTGAGGAACTAGACTATTATTGCAATTCCAGAAATGACCCAAACCCACTGAGGCCAATACCATTGCAGAGAGGCTGGGAAATCTAGTACCTTGCCATTATGTCACAGGTGGGCCCATTTGGCTTTATCATCTAGACTAGAAAGAGGATCCGAAGGGCCTTCTGCTTGTGAGAGCAAGAAAGAAGGTGATTCCTAAGAAAGAGGCATTCTAGGTGGCTCTTGTATATTTTTACTATAATACTTAGTACCTTGATTCTCAGTAAATACTCTTGCATTAATGGAATTTCTGAGACAGTTTGATGGCATGTTTCTCCATGAAACTCCTGCATCAGGATCACTTGGGGGTTTGTAAAAATGCAAGATCCCTGGACCTTTCTTTGAACCCTCAGTATCAGAGGCATGGAGCCCAAGACCCAGCTTTCCAGAGAATCATCAGCAGGCTAAAGTTTGAGATCTACTGAGTCGCAGAGAGGACTTCAGATTTTAAGTTCAAATTCCCCTAGAAAATGAAGGTTGACTCGATCATGCAAAGGCCTTTAAGCTGGTCAGAATACTGAGCAGTCTCATTGCACCGTGGATGTAACTGGAAATAGCTCTGATTACCAAGAAACCTCATCCAGGACTGCTTTAAAGGAAGGGCCATGGCTAGAACGCCTCCATTTTTTTGAAAAGAGATTGCATTTCTGGGGAGTACTGTATATCTGTATGTCTGTGTCTGTGTCTGTCTCTCTGTATATGTCTGAGTGTGTGTCTGGTTTTTTTTTTTTTTTTTTGCGGTACGCGGGCCTCTCACCATTGTGGCCTCTCCCGTTGCAGAGCACAGGCTCCGGCCGTGCAGGCTCAGGCGGCCATGGCTCACGGGCCCAGCCGCTCCGCGGCATGTGGAATCTTCCTGGACCCAGGCACGAACCCGTGAACCCTGCATAGGCAGGCGGACTCTCAACCACTGCGCCACCAAGGAAGCCCGTGTGTCTGTTTTATATGTATATATAAATTATATTACCTAATTCTCTGTATATTATTATGTTTTTGCATCTTAAAAAACCTTTC
>NW_006780322.1:3265316-3288720 GCF_000442215.2 Lipotes vexillifer
TCCTGCTGAGCAGAGACTGCTATCTCCCATTTCTTAGAGATAGCAAAGGATCTAGCCAGGACACAAACTAAGCAATCCAGAGCCAGGTCACATCTACTTTACCTGACCTGGAAGCAATATTCCTATGCCTTAATTATCCCAGGGTCAGGTATCCCAAAATGTGTCCCCTGCAACCCTGAGTAAGAGCAGATTTAGATTGATAAACAGCAAAGGGCTCCCTGGTGCTCACCTCTGGACAATTGGGACCTGTGAGTGTGACAGCCTGCTCCAGTGACTAGGACTCACCCCTAAAGCCCAGTGAAACTATTCAAACTGGCCAGTCCTAAACTGCTCACCCTGTCTTGCCTTGTTGTTTCCACAGAAACCCCAAGAAAATCCATGGACTGAGGGCTCTCCTCACTCCTGCTTCCTGGCCACCAGGGTGTCTCTCCCCGTAGTCCTGTGTGACGTGCTATGCCTCCTGTCTCTAGGACCCATGAGTACAATAAACTTTGTTTTCCTGAGCCCCTCCTCTGTCTCCTCTTGTGGCTGCACCTGACTAACCTTCTTGTAAAAGAATACAAAACAGTGTTGGTGTGTGTGTGTCTCTGCGCCTCTCTATGTCTGAGTATGTGTGTGTTTCTGTGTGTGTGTGTTAGCCTGTCTGTCTGTCTATCTGTCTGAGTGTATCCAGGTGGCCTTGGAAGGAGTCCTTAGATAAGGCGTTTCTTGAAAAGCTCTGGGAGCAATCCCTATCCATTCAGCCTCCTTGCTTCAAGCCTCCTTGTACCTGAGTGTTTTGCCCTCACACACACTGTGCACCCAGGTGTACACATACATACACACACTTTGCTTTGATTGGTAGATCCCTAAGTTCCTACTGGATGGGGCCTCGAAACGTTTTTTCTTCTTTCATTGCCTGAATTATAATCACATGAGTATAGATTCCCTGATGTAAAAGGAAATCTAAAGATCCTACAATCTAGTGCTTTCTTAAGAAATTTGACAATAACTTTTTTTTTAATCATCGTCCATTGATAGAATGTGAGTTGGGCCACTTGGATTCAACTAAGCAGCCAAAACTGTCTCATAGGGGAGTTAAATGCTACACAAAATGATCCCAAGTATATTCATATGTTGGAGTGAAAATATTTTGAAAAATTAAATCATTTTTATTGCAGGAAGAACATAAAGCACAAACTATGACAAAATTGTACCATAATTACAAGACAAGAGGCCTAGCATGGACCAGTGATCATCAAGTAGATGGTGGGTCTGGACCCCACCATCATCATCGGTAATCACTGCCCATCCATGCAGCACGCCCTCTACCTCGTGTGCCTAGGCCTGGCTCACCACCCCTTAAAGATAGTTTATTACACAATAATAATTACAATATATGTGTTTCTATTTTACTACATGTTTTTAAATATATTTAAGAAAAAATACGGTCTGCATTATTTTGAGAGTTTGGTTGGTTTTAGGATTTTTAGAATCACCTCACAGAAGAGAAATTTAGAAACATTGATCTAACCTCATTTTCAATTTGGTAAACTGAGTCCAAGAAGAGGAAATGACCTGACCAACATGCTAGGGGTTTTGTTTCAGAATCTCAGGAGGAAAAAAGATTTGGAGAAGATTCACAGGCATGCTAAGTACCTCCTGGTCTCTGATCTTGAGGAGATTCTGGGGCCCACGAGGACTGGCAGGCTGCTGGGAGTCATGGGAGAGTCAGAAGAACTGGAGCTATTGCTGGAATTTTCAACATGTTAAGTATTTAAAACAGAGATCTGGTCCTTGGGCCTCATTGAGCAATTTTACTATCTTCTTAATATGCATAACCATCTAGTGAGTTTATAACTAACTTACAGTCTAATTGGGTGGGTCTAATTTGTCTGTGTGTCCTTAGTCTCAGCAAGACTCGGGGAGTGGGTGACAATGCTAGCAGAAGCCAAGATGAAGTCAGATCCATTCAGCTTCCCTGGGCACACGGGCATAGTTATACAGACCCCATGGGATATACAGCTGGTGCCAAGCCGCCATGATTTCTCTTGAGCTCACACCAGGAGGCTGGTGAAAAGCTGCTACATGGTTACAACCTTTCATGCAATGACCCCTGCTGCTGGGACCTGAGATGCACATGAAAGTCATAATGCCAACTTGAGAGGGGTTCTGGCCCCTCTGTTCTCCCTGTACCCACAGGTCTTGCCAAAGACCCTCACTCCCCTACAGCAAAGCCCACGACTGGAGTCAGGGGTTCATGTGGATTCCGGCTGTGAATTACGGGGCCACACTGAAGGGAAGCCTAGGAAGCGAAGGATAGCTAGAGAGGCATCAAGGTGAGCACAGGCAAAGGGAGCCCCAGCAGAGGCAGTGGGCTCAGGCAGAGCAACCTAGAGCAGTTATATTCAAACTTGAGAAACGCATAGACTTCTGAGGAAAGTTCCAGGCCTGAGGCTGTTTTTGAAGATTTTTCCATTGGCTTATCCAAAGCCATGTTCAGAAAAAATACTTCAGTTTATAAGTTTCAAAAAATAATCACCTTGGGTCATCACTTAGAGCCAGTGTGATGGTAAACAGAGATGCAAACATGAGCCCTGAAATCACATAGGAAAATCTATTCACAATTTGGTATAAAACATTATTTCATATAAATAATATTTTTATAAATATTTTATGTTTTTATATATTTATATTTTATATTATTTTCTTTAAGATTACCAACAAAATAAAAATACAATATTAAAAATTTGTATAGCAGGCTTCCCTGGTGGCGCAGTGGTTGAGAGTCTGCCTGCCGATGCAGGGGATGCAGGTTCATGCCCCGGTCCGGGAAGATCCCACATGCCACGGAGCGGCTGGGCCCGTGAACCATGGCCGCTGAGCCTGCGTGTCCGGAGACTGTGCTCCGCAACGGGAGAGGCCACAACAGTGAGAGGCCTGCGTACCGCAAACAAACAAACAAACAAAAAAATTTGTATAGCATGCACAAACTCTAAGAACACACTGAGGGCCCCAGTGGTTCCCCAGTTGGAGAAACATTGGGTCGACTCTTTGGACTTGAACAGATGGTTGTGATCCAGAGAATCAAGGTGGGCATGAAAGGCTCAGAGAGCAGTTTGTTTCCGGTGGGACAAAAAATGGTCCCCCACCCCCAAATAAGAGCAGGTTTGGATTGATAAGCAATGAGTTCACTGGGCCTCACCTCTGGACAGCTGAGCCTTATGAGTTTGACTGGACTGCCCCGCCTGCTCTATCAGCCATGAGGGGTGGGCTAGAGCTAAGAGGAAGGTGCTCAAAGGTCCACATACCTGCTTATATTGGAAAAGAAGGAGGGGGCCATGGGGCAGAAGAGCAGCTGCCCATCCTTGAATGAACTCAGGAGGACTGTGGGAGCAGGGAGGAGGTCAGTGACCTGCCACCTCTTAGGCTGTGACCTGGCCCAGGGCTGGGCAACCTGCTCGTGGTAAAGGCCTCCACATGGGGCAGAAGCTCAGACCTGAGGACCTCAACTGTCAGCCCAGGGAGGTTTTGGGTTCAGGAATCTCTTCTCTCTCATGATGTTCACATTTATAAGAGTTGTACATGGTTCTTAAAGAAAATTTGGCAAAATACTGAAATGTAGAAATAAAAACACAATTTCACCTATTTCTACCTTCAAAACAACTCTGCAAATGTGTTAGTATATCTCAAATTGTTATAAAACTTATAAGTCTGGGGAAATTTTGTTTATTATCATAGTTATTCCATCAAATATGTTTTGTGGTCCTAAAAGTCACACAGTGAGGGCAGGCACTATTGCACTTAGGAACCAAAGTGGTTATTAGGGTGCCTGGCACATACCAGGCTTCACTTCTCTCCCCAGTATGTCAGTGGTCTCTAAGCAACAAAAACTACAAAGCAGGACCTGTCCCATTGACAGGTCCCATTAAGCTCTGGTCACAAATCTCTCCTTAAGAGGAAAAGCTACTCCAATATCTGTCCTTAATCTTTTCTGTTCCACTTCATTGATGTGCTCAGAAGAATAGAAGCAAAAACTCAGCCAAGGGCTTCCCTGGTGGCGCAGTGGTTGGGAGTCCGCCTGCCGATGCGGGGGACATGGGTTCGTGCCCCAGTCCAGGAGGATCCCACATGCTGCGGAGCGGCTGGGCCCGTGAGCCATGGCCGCTGGGTCTGCGCGTCCGGAGCCTGTGCTCCGCAACGGGAGAGGTCACAACGGTGAGAAGCCCGCGTACCGCAAAAAAAAAAAAAAAACTCAGCCAAAAGCATCCCTGATAATAAAATAACAATTGTACGACACTTTGTAGATCTTAACATGTTTGCGTGTGGCGGCGGTGGGGGGAATATGTATACATACACACACACACACACACACACACACACATATGGAGAGGTTAACAACAGATCTCCACGATTAACTACTGTAAACAAGTTTCCAGGATGCCTTTCTATCAGAAGTAGCTTGCATACTCTGCCAGTCCCATCAGAACAGAAGTCAAAGCTCCAGTATGCGCCATCTGTCTTCTGTTCTCCATTCACCGGCACACATCAGCTCACCTGCTTTCCCAAAGCTACAGGCAGAGGAAAGATAATTCTGTTAACCCTTAGAGTGACTTACATGGGCAGGACAGCAGGAGACATGAGTAGGAGAGTGTTGTCTTTGAGTTGAAGGAGGTGAGAAGAAAAAAAATCTCGTTACAGTAATCAGATTTTTGGTACCAAAGACAGAGTGACTTAGGGCAGGTCTTTGGCAAGGAGGCACTGAGCGAGGATGGGCCACGTCCTCAAGAATCAGAATAGCATTCTGTGAACCAAGTGGGAAGGAATGCATCACTCAGGAGGCCAGGTGAGGAGAGGCTGTCATTAAGGCAGTCTGGGCAGAGCTGTGATTACATATGAAATGAAGATGGAAACACAGTCCACAGCATCAGCTCCCTGCCATATGCCAGAGCTTTCCCAGGCTGCCTTTTTGTCCATCTAGTATATCTGGGCAGTGACGTGGCCTTACGGCTTTGTGGGGAAAGCACCTGATAGTAAAAAATAATAATAATTTAAAAGTGTTGCTGTTGAGTGACCTTCAGTATTACATGAGCTGATCAGTCCTCACTCTCTTGCTCATTAATTATGATGGAATGTTCCAACTTGAAAAAATTTTTATATAACCAAGGGAGATATAGTTATTGGAGAAAACATAGAAATTCCATGTAACCATTCAGAAGAAAATTATAATCATTTGTAATCTCATCACCCACACATAACAAACCTTAACATTTTATCATGGAACTCCCCAAACTTTCCTCTATGCATATATACATGTTTCTTATAAATATAAAATCTTTTGCACAGAATCTTTTGTTACTTGACTCTCAAGTAACTCAATCAATCAAATACACATCTTTCCACGTCAATAAAAACCACTCTCACAGCATCATTCTTTATGTCTTCAGCGTACTCCATAATATATAACATTCGTTAGATATTTAATCAATTTTCTATGGTTACATATTTAGTTGCTTCCAAATATGGAATATTATAAATGCTGTACTAAACATCCTTGTTCACATATCTTTCCAAACATACCTGATTATTTCCCTAGGTTCTTCCTTTTAGACGAATTGTTGGGTCAAGAAATTTTCATGTATTTATGATTTTTTTAATATATATTGCCAAATGGCCTTCCTTGTCTTACAGATAAGTTGTACCATTTACAGCCACCACCATTGTATAAATGTTCCTCTCATCTTCACCTGCAACTGGTTTTATTCTGCTACCTCACAAGATGAACAGTGGTATAAAGAATAGTGATTTGTTTTCTTTTTGATTTCTTAAATTTCTAGTGAAGCTTAATATTATTTCACATGTACATTAGTTTCCTAGGGCTACTGTCACAAAGTATGACAAACTGGGTGGATTAAAACCACAGAAATGTACTCTCACACTTCTGGAGACTGGAAGCCAAAGTCAAGGTGTTGGTAGCCATGGGGCTGCCCCCTCTGAAGGTTCTAGGGGCGGATCTGTTCCAGGCCTCTCTCCCAGCTTCTGGTAGCCTTGAGTGTTCCTTGGTTTGTAGATGGTGCCTTCTCCCTGTGTCTCTTCACATGATCTTCCCTCCGTGCATGTCTGTCTCTGTGTCCAAATTTCTCCTTTTTATAAGGATACCAGTCATATTGAATTAGGACCCACCCTAATGACCTTGTGTTATCTTGATTACTTCTGTAAAGATCCTATTTCCAATAAGGTCGAATTCCAAGGTGCTAGGGGTTGGGACTTCAACGTATCTTTTTGGGGAGACACAATTCAAATCATAACAACATGTGTACTAGCCATGCGTATTTCTTTTTTCTTGTGATGAATTGTTCACTTTTCTATTAAGTGGTTTGTCTTTTTCTTTGATTGGTAGGAACACTTTATATTATCTATCACAGGGGTCCCCAACCCTCGTCCGCGGCCTGTAAGGAACCCCGCCGCACAGCAGGTGGTGAGCGGTGGGTGAGAAAGGGAAGCTTCATCTGCCGCTTCCCATCGCTCGCATTACTGCCTGAACCTTCCGCAGCCCTACCCCTACAAGCACCCCCGTCCGTGGAAAAATTGTCTTCCACGAAACTTGTCCCTGGGCCAAAAAGGTTGGGGACCATTGATCTATCACATAGGTTCCTAATGTTTTCCTAGGTTATAGGAAACAAGAGTTTAAACATTTTTTATGTATTCATCTTTTTCTATTTCTTGGTTTTATATCCACATGAGGAAGCATTCTACCTCAAGGTTATAAAAATAATTTGCCTGTGTTTCTTCTAGTACTTTTTGGTTTTATTTTTAAAATTTAAATCTGGAGGGTTTTTTGTTTTGTTTTGGCTGCTTTGGGTCTTCGTTGCTGCACGCGGGCTTTCTCTAGTTGTGGCAAGTGGGGGCTACCCTTCGTTGCGGTGCGCAGTTCTCATTGCGGTGGCTTCTCTTGTTGCAGAGAACGGGCTCTATGCGCGCAGGCTCAGTAGTTGTGGCTCCCAGGCTCAGTAGTTGTGGCACACAGGCTTAGATGCTCTGCATCATGTGGGATCTTCCAGAACCAGGGATCGAACCTGTGTCCCCTGCATTGGCAGGCAGATTCTTATCCACTGCGCCACCAGGGAAGCCCTTAAATCTGGAGTTTATTTTGTGACCTAGGTCATTTTTTTCCCCACGTGGCTAGTCAATTGTTCCAGTATGTTTATTGAATGACTCCTCTTATTCCCCAGTGATTTGAAGCCATCTTATCTTTTATTAAATTTCTATATATATACTTGGATCTATCCCTGAACTCTTTATTTTGTTAAATTTTTCTGTCTTTAATAATATATTTATTAAGTTATTATTACTTAAGTTATAACTTTATAGTTTCTGCATTGGCGATTCTTATCCACTGCGCCACCAGGGAAGCCCTTAAATCTGGAGTTTATTTTGTGACCTAGGTCATTTTTTTCCCCACGTGGCTAGTCAATTGTTCCAGTATGTTTATTGAATGACTCCTCTTATTCCCCAGTGATTTGAAGCCATCTTATCTTTTATTAAATTTCTATATATATACTTGGATCTATCCCTGAACTCTTTATTTTGTTAAATTTTTCTGTCTTTAATAATATATTTATTAAGTTATTATTACTTAAGTTATAACTTTATAGTTTTAAATAACTGTACTATAACTTTGTATAAAATTATTATAACTTTATAATACATTTAATATTTGAGGTAAATATTCTCATCATACTCAAAGAGAACTTTCTATCCTTAAGTTATTAGGCAATCTTATTAAAAATATTTTTATCAAATGCCTTTGTAATAAATATATCCCTAGATAATGATATCATTTTTCTCATTGGTTCATTATTCAGCAAATACCTTTTGAACACTTGCTATGTGACAGGACTGTGCTGTGTGCTGGATACATGGTAAGCAAAACACACATGGTCCCTGCCCCCATGAAGCTTACTTAGAGTCTAGTAGAGAACACAGATATTAATCAAATAATCACATAATGAATGTAAAAGTACAACCACAGCAGGTGCGAGGAAGAAAAGGCTTACAATACTCAATGTGTGATCCATGGACCAGCAGCAAGGGCTTTACCTAGGAGCTTGTTAGAAACACAGAATCTCCAGTCCTTCCACGCCTCCCCAGTCAGAATCTGTATTTTAACAGAATCTCAAACCCTGCAGTTTGAAAAGCACAGCAGTAAGGGGAATTTGACTGATTAGAGAGGTAAGAAAGATTTCTTGAGGAAGCAATGAGTTAACTTAGATCTGAGAGGCATTAAATAAGTCTAAAAGGGAGGGAAGAATGATGTGAGTGGAGGGAACAGCATGTGCAAATGTGATGTGATAGACGTGTGGTGCATATGAAGAACGAAACAGGCCAGTCGGGCTGGAACGCAGCACTCCAGGGAGGGGCGGGGTGGGGGCGGGATGAGCCTGTAAAGAGAGGAGAGAACCTTGTGTACTGAGGAGTTTCTGTCTTCACATTAAATGTGTTAGGAAGCTATGGCTGTGTTTTAAACATGAGCATAACTTGATTATATTTGAACTATGAAATTAATATTTTTGCATTCATGTTCACTCATTAGTCTATAGGGGGTTTTTTTGTTTGTTCATTGGCCTGTTTGGGGGATCTTTTGTTCTATTTTTGTCTCAGGATTATGCTAGTTTTGTAAAATAAAATAAAATTTTCTGCTATCCAACAGTGTATATATGATAGGAATTCTTTTCTTCAAAGATTTGAAAGAACTCACCTATGCATGAAGCTTCTTGAACATATATTGATAATTTATATTACCCTAAAAAGGAATTTCATCAAGGTTTTAAAATACATTAGCACAGCACTATGCATAATATTCTAATAATTCTTGTTCTCCACAATATCTATATTTAGGTCCTTTTTTGATTACTCATTTTAGTTATCTTTATTGGACTAGCTGTGGTGTGTATATTATTGTTGTTTTGTTTTTAATACCAATGTGTTGAATTTGTATGTCTATTTATTTTAGTGGCTATTTTTTAAAACTCTATCCAGCAACCCCTCCCCCACCCCTTTTCTGGTGAAAGACCCTGCAGCCTTGACCACTGGGGACACGTGTGTGAAGCTAAGCCCATCCCAGGGCCTCAGTCACCTCATGACGGCAACTGGACCAGGGTTTACTCGGTACCCAAACCAAGCCAATCAGAGTTCCTTCCCAGGATTTTTCTTATAAGAGCGAGCAGGTCTGCCTCCCTTTCTTTTCTGGTCACATCTGGAAGGATATAACCCCCCCACATTCTCCTCCATGCAGCAAATCAAATAGAGCCAACATACAGAGAGACGCAGAAGCAAGAAACAGAAAGCACTTGGACTTCTCGGGAGTCCTTAGATTCAGGTGAAGCCAGCTGTGTCTCTGTTCTTTCTTTGATTTGATGACATAAAGTGAGAAATTCCTTTGTTAACTTCAGCTCAGTTGGGCTTATTAAACACGGGATTAAACATTTCCTCAAAGGTCTAAAAGAACTTTAGTATGTTTTTATCTTGGATCCAATTTCACTGGTATTAATATTGCAATCCCTGAATTTGTTTTTGTTTGCCTTCACCAGGAGGCCTTTTTATTCGTAGCCTTTCTGAGTCGCTTTGTTTTCGGGGCATCTCTTGACCATGGCTGCTCTTTGCTGCATGCCCACCACCGGAAGGGCCTCACACCAGGAAGTGCTCCCTGTGAAAGGTGAATGTATATCTCCAGGACCTTGGTTGGTTTGTGTCCTGCCCTCAGTGCCCAGCTAAACTCACTCTGCCTCACTCACACAACTGTAGAATATATAAGCTCTCTAGCCATCTATTTTCATCACCGCATCACTGAGGGTTTCCACACCCTGACTCTGCTTCTTTCTGTTCCTCTGTCCCAAATTTTCCACTGTGCCCACCAGAACTCGTTTTGTGTAAAGTAAATCCCCCCATACTGTCAACCTCTCTACTGATGTTTCTTTCATCTTCTTGCCTTAACTGAAACCTAGATTTTCCTCCAGTGTCCCTACTTCTAAAATACTTTTAACGTCTACAATCCCCCTCATTTTGTTTCAAAGCACTTTTTTTCCTCATTTCTTCTGCTTTCCTTTTATTTATGTACTCATGAGGCAGCTTCATTTTCATTTGTCTACTATCCTCTTATCTCATTTTTTTTTTCCATTTCCTGGAAAACACATTTTCTTGACTTTCCCCTAAAGAACAGTGTAGATGATAATCTTCTCTTGTTTCCTGCCTTAAATCTTTTTCAAAGGTATTTTTCCTCCACCTACTCTGTTTTACAGTGTCTTTCACATGGAGATAAGATATTGCACCTGGATGACCACACAAATATGGGATGTGTGTAGGAGGTGTGGCCTCAAATTTTTGGTCAAAAACTGCCATCCACACACATTCCACTGTGTCCATATTACTGAGAAGGAGTGTAGGAATTTAGGGAGGATTCTAGTGTAGCGCAACAGGGTTCAGAAAAGCGTAGCACACATGAGAGTTGAGATGTCATGGGGGAGAAAATGCCACCGAGCAGGGAAATCCAACTAGGATTAAATGAAAGAAATATAAGCCCCTTACAATCCTCCGAGAAATTGGGGAAAGGATTTTAAGTTTCCCAACAGATGTGGATGAGGGGTCAAGACAACTTTATTTAAATCCTAAAGGGCAGGTGATCCCAGCAGGGAGGAGGACTTTGCAGACGTTCCATGGCCATTAGTGACATTGCACACATTCATGTGTCCTTGCCAAAGTGGTAAGAAACCACAGCATCAGCCTCCAATGCAGAGTCTTTCTTCAGAAAATGCAAGAAACCTTAGTGTTTCCTCCTAAATCTCTGCCTAGTGAATTTGACCATCTCAGTTCAGGCAACAGAGTCTGGCAACTTCTGGTTGCAGTGCATTTATGATGCTCTGAAGTCTTCACACTGTCACCGAGCCATCATTTTCTTACCACAAGACTACCACTCCCCCACGCAGTTAGCAAGCCCACTAGGTGCAGGGTTTTCCTAGGTTCCAATCTAGATTGAAAATAAGATGTGATTTCTGCTCCCCAGGTTCACAGTCAGGTAACCATGTAAAGCTGAGTGGGATGAAGAGCTGGAAGAAATCACTCCGACAAGAGCTACAGAAATTCAGAGAAGTGGGAAAGTTTGTTGTGAGTGGGAGTATTCGAGGAAGGCCTCTCTCTGGAGAGGTGGGACTTAGTCTGGGCTTTGGAGGACAGGTGGGATTGAATAGGAGGAAAGATGCTCCGTGTTGACTTGTGTCACTGTCTCCTGGGCATAGTCCCTTCATTAGCCCGAGAGTCCCACTTCCAGAAGCAAAAGTTCAGGAGTCTCATTTGATTTCACCTAATGTTTAGCAAAACAAGGAAGTTACTACCGCTGTTGAACATCAAAGCATGGATAAAACACCATCTCCTTTAAAAAGCTTGAACAAAGCCAGTTAGGCTTTATTTTGCCATATGCTCCTTTCTTCCAGACAGTCTTCCCAGCCTCCTTCACATCACACAAGCTGAGCAGAGATGCTGCCACGGGCCCAGAAAACTCAACCGCTCTCTTCTCCAGAGGGAAAAACTGACTTGGGGAAAGAGGCCTACCCTGCAGCTCCTTCTCTGCCCTGTCAGAATAGTTCTGAGAGACTGAACCTATCAATGGAATATTGCCAAGATTTTAATAAAGTAAAATTTAGAATCTAAAATGAACGGACAATCGTCAGACCTAAGAACAGGACTCTGACCAACAACCTGCAGCAACCTGTCCAGGAAACCAGCCCCCTTATCACCATTAAACAACCCAGGAAGCCAGCCTGCTAGAAGTCAGACTTGTGGAAAACCATACTGCTATCTCTAGTGACAATCGTGGAAGCTAAGCAATAACTTCTCTCGCAATCAGACCGAAATGAGCAGGACTTGATCAATTTCTAAGCCTTTGCTTTTCTCATTCAGTTGTTATTCATTTATTTCCACAGAAGGGATGACCACTCCACTTGATGTCCACATCCCCAGGTTACAGGGGGCCAAAGATGCCATCAGGATATGGCTACTCCAGCAGAGTAGTGATGCGAGACAAAAAGGTATGAGAAATCTGTTGCTAAAATACACTCAAAGCACATGTACAGACAACCTGCCTGTGTTCCAGGTTACTCTTTGAGTACCTACTGGCCAGTTCCTTCCTTTTCCCGTTCCCACTGCACACCCCACATACACAGCCCACCCTTGTGTGGTCGTCCAGTTGTAATATCTTACCTCCTTCAAGTCTGCCTGTCAAACACATTTTAGCTTTTTTAACCCTGTGTAGAGTCTTGATCATGCCCCACACCTCATTCCAGAGAGGGATGCACAGTTCGGCTCTGGGTAGCTTGAGGTCCTCTCAGGCTAGCACAGGTGAGCCAAGGGCATTCTTCCCATCTCTTGCCCTTCCAGTTAAGAATGTGCTCACCTGACCCCTTGCTAAGCAATTCTCTATGCTTCTAACAGGGAGGAGAGAAAGTCCCGCTGATTATCTTTCTCATTATTACCAACATCACTTCATGTCGGGAGAATAAACGTATCCTATCTCTCTGGTATTCAGATGGGGCAAGCCTGCTAAGAGTATAGCTGGAATCCGAGGGTACTGTCTGCCAGCCTTGGGTCCCTGGCCAGAAGCCACAGGCTGCAGCTGGCAGCCCCAAAGCCCAGTGGAGCTGCTGGTAGATGACAGCTCCTCCCTTCCTTCCTTCAGCCTCTGTCACCCCCCTCAGCACTGACCTCCTGAATGGCAACCCCCCTTCCCAGCCCGTCACCCTCCTGCACCCCTTGAGTCATGTTGATGTAATGACACAAATAAGCATGTGGACCTTGTTTTTAAAAGTTGAAGGCAACCTTTCTTCCTTTTTTTTTTTAACATCTTGATTGGAGTATAATTGCTTTACAATGGTGTGTTAGTTTCTGCTTTATAACAAAGTGAATCAGTTATACATATACATATGTCCCCATATCTCTTCCCTCTTGCATCTCCATCCCTCCCACCCTCCCTATCCCACCCCTCCAGGCGGTCACAAAGCACAGAGCTGATCTCCCTGTGCTATGCGGCTGCTTCCCACTAGCTATCTACCTTACGTTTGGTAGTGTATATGTGTCCACACAACCTTTCCATTTCTCCAGGATTCAATGACTCAGGGTGGTCCGGGGTCAGATGAAGAATGAGCTTCTTGTGCTTGCCCTGCCCTCTGACCTGAGTTGCCTAGACTTTTTTGTGAGGTTCACTGACATTCTAATATCCCCAAGAGAAACTGTATCTAGCCTACTTGCATCACTCTTCTTGTCAAACTCAGGTATATTTTTAATATTTGCACTACATGGTGTTTACTAGCTAAAGCATTCAGTGTTTAGAGTAGATGAAGTCAGTCTTTGGTAACTCCCTGAATTCCCTCTCACAACTTCTATCCCTGGCCTTCTTGGGAGCTTAGTGCCATGATTCTGCCCTCTAACTGCCCACTGTTTGCACCGCCTGTCTCCGCCCAGTACTGACAAGGCCTCGGAACGGATCTCTCCTCACTCTTACTTTTCAAAATCTGGCTGCCAGGTATGTTTCCCAATTAGCAAGAGGTTCTTTGCCGCTTGGTAAAGGGTGTCACAGCGGGTAAAGTTGACGAGAACCATAGAGATGGTCTAATCCAATCCTGATCATGTTATAGATCAAGCAACTGAGTCCTAGAGAACGGAAGGCGTAAGACCGGCACAGACCCAAAGATTTCAACCAAAGTTCCCTTCATTGTCATGAGAGCCAGAGCTCGTTGGGTTAAGGACATGTGTGACCGTCCACAGGCCTCCTCCTTCAGGCTATGCCGAACACTGCCCCCCAACAGGTCTTCTTAGGGGGGCTCCTAGCACTTCTGCCCCCAAAGCCTGGCCCATAGCAGGCTCCACAAATGATCATTATCATTGTTGTTTTTGCTATGACAACCACAGTAATGAGTGGGAGAGAGGGAAATACAAGATGCCCAACAACAATAATAATTATTTACCTCATACCTCAAAGACACTAAACCATGGCCTGCTACCCCTGAGAGGTAGCAGTACTGTCCACAACTTTTAGAAAGGAGAAAGAAGGAAGAGAAGAGGGGAGTTCTCTGTCAGTGGATTAATCAAAAGATAGATTGTCAGAGATAAGTGGAGAATACAGAAGACGTTGATGCTCGGCCCAAGATTGGATCTGTAGACCTGTGTTTTCAACAGAACCTAGATCTGTGCCCTACACAACACCTCAAAGCAGCAGTTTCCAAGCTCTTTTGACCATTACCCTGGTAAATAATATGATTTTTATCTTTACACCTGTGCATATATGTACATAGCAGAAATAAAAGCGTTCATAAAACAGTCCTGTTCACAGGGAGGGGGAAGGGTAACCTGGGACGAAGTGAGAGAGTGGCATGGACATATATACACTACCAAACGTAAAATAGAGAGCTAGTGAGAAGCAGCCGCATAGCACAGAGAGATCAGCTCAGTGCTTTGTGACCACCTAGAGGGGTGGGATAGGGAGGGCGGGAGGGAAGGAGACGCAAGAGGGAAGAGATATGGGAACATATGTATATGTCTAACTAATTCACTTTGTTATAGAGCAGAAACTAACACACCATTGTAATGCAATTATACTCCAATAAAGATGTTAAAAAATAATAAAATAAGTTAAATAAATAAATAAAACTGTCCTGTTAACCCTTACCACGTGCCATATGCATTTGGATATTTTCTCTTTCATTCTAAATCTATTCTATTTTGTTCTTTAAAGTGCTAATTACAATCCCCTAATGTATTTCACTACACACTGGTGAGTTATGACCCACAGTTTGAAAAATATATCTTCAGAGGGAAGATGAAAGAGTAGTCCTAAAGGAGAAGGGCTGGATGAGCCTCTTCTCCAAGAAAGAAGAAAGAAAAGCGGTTAGGGATAAAAATAGAAGAAAATGAGTATAGAGAGTCACGTTTGTAAGATTAAGGTATAATAGCAGAAGTACACAGCATCACCTATATACAATTTTTGCCCACAATGTTTAACCTGAATCTAATCATGCAGGCACAATCAGACAAATCCTGCACATTTTACAAGACAACAAACCTGGAAGTCTTCAAAAATCTCATTGTCATAAAAAGCAAGAAAAGGTAAGAGACTGTTTTAGATCACAGGATACCAAAGAGACATGACACATGCAATATGTGATCCTTAATTGGATTCTGGCCGGAGAAAAGGGAAAACAACAACAACCCAGGCACAAAGTACAGTATGAGGGCAATGAGGGAAATTTGAACGTGATCTCATGTTAGATGATACCATTGGGTCACGTTAAGTGTCTTGGGGGTGATGATGGCATTGTGTTATGTAAGACAAGGCCCTCGTTCTTGGAGGTACATCCTGAAGGATTTAAGGGGGAAAGAATTGTATCCTCTGAAATGTGCTTCAAATGCTTCAGAAGACAGAATATGTGTATAGAAAGAGAAAGCAATTGTAGGTGAATATTAACAATTAGTGAATCTAGGAGAAGGCTATATAGGTAGGTGCTCATCAACCTATTCTTTCAACTTTATCTGTAAGTTTAAAAGGTTTTGCTTTGCCCTTTGAATATATTTATAATAACTACTTTACAGTCTTTGCTAAATCTAACGTTTTTTAGTATATGGACCATATTTTTCTGGGGTGGGTTTTGTTTTTTGTTTTTTTGCATGTCTGGTAATTCTTGAATACTATGGATTATGATGGAATAGTATAGATGCTGTACCGTAGATGCTCTGGATTCTGTTTGAAAGTGTTTTGGAAATAAAATTTTAGGGGGAAAGGGAAAGAAATAAAGACTTTAATAAAAGAATTTAAATTCTAACATTGCAATGAATATTAAAATGGTGTTTCATAAACCTTTTTTGTGATGATATTTTTTTAATTGAGGTATAGTCGGTTTACAAAGTTTCAGGTGTACAGCAAAATGATTCAGTTTTATATATGCACATATGTATATGTATATATATGTATATATATACACACATATATATGTATACATATGTATATTCTTTTTCAGATTCTTTTCCATTATAAGTTATTATAAGATACTGGATTTAGTTCCCTGTGCTATACAGTAGGTTCTCGTTATTTATCTATTTTATATATAGTAGTGTGTATATGTTAATCCCATATTCCCAATTTATCCCTCCCCATTTCCCTTTTGATAACCATAAGTTTGCTATTCTATGTCTGTGAAAACATTTAGAAATATTTTCTAAATAAGTTCATTTGTATCATTTTTTTAGATTCCACATGTAAGTGATATCATATGATATTTGTCTTCGTCTGACTTACTTCACTTAGTATGATAATCTCTAGGTCCATCCATGTTGCTGCAAATAGCATTATTTCATTCTTTTTTATGGCTGAGTAATATTCCATTGCATATATGTACCACGTCTTTATCCATTCATCTGTCAATGGACATTTAGGTTGCTTCCAAGTCTTGGCTATTGTAAACAGTGCTGCAATGAACATTGGGGTGCATGTATCTTTTTGAATTAGAGTTTTTGTCTTTTCTGGGTATATGCACAGGAGTGGGATTGCTGGATCATATGGTAACACTATTTTTAGTTTTTTAAGGACCCTTCATACTGTTCTCCATAGTGGCTGCACCAATTTACATTCCTAACAGGGTAGGAGGGTTCCCTTTTCTCCACACCCTCTCCAGAATTTATTATTTAGAGACTTTTGGATGACGGCCATTCTGACCAGTGTGTGGTGGTACCTCATTGTAGCTTTGATTTGCATTTCTCTAATAATTAGTGATGTTGAGCATCTTTCCTTGTGCCTGTTGGCCATCTGTATGTCTTTTTTGGAGAAAAGTCTATTTAGATCTTCTGCCCATTTTCTGATTGGGTTGTTTGTTTTTTTGATATTGAGCTGTATAAACTGTTTATATATTTTGGAAATTAAGCCCTTGTCAGTCACATCATTTGCAAATATTTTCTCCCATTCTGTAGGTTGTCTTTTTGTTTCGTTTATGGTTTCCTTTTGCTGTGCAAAAGCTTTTAAGTTTAATTAGGTCCCTTTTATTTATTTTTGCTTTTGTTTCCATTACTCTAGGAGATGGATCCAAAAAACTATTGCTGCAATTTATGTCAAAGAGTGTTCTGCCTATGTCCAGTTTTCCCGGTGCCACTTGTTAAAGAGACTCTCTTTTCTCCATTGTATATTCTTGCTTCCTTTGTCATAGATTAATTGACCATAGGTGTGTGGGTTTATCTTTGGGCTTTCTATCCAGTTCTATTGATCTATATTTCTTTTTTTGTGCCAGTATCATACTGTTTTCATTACTGTGGCTTTGTAATGCAGTGTCCCCTACATATGAACAAGTTCTGTTCCAATTTGTTCATAAGTCCAACAAAGTTAGCCTAGGTACCCAACTAACACAATTGTCTATTTAGTACTGTACTATGATAGGTTTGTAATACTTTTCACAAAAATAATACATAAAAAACAAACACAAAAATAAAGAAAACATTTTTAATCTCACAGTACAGCACCTTGAAAAATACAGTAGCCCAGTACAACAGCTGGCATACAGGGGCTGGCATCGAGAGAACAGGAAAGAAGAGTTACTGACTGGTGGAGGGAGATGGGGTGGGAGATGGTAGAGCTGAGGGATCATCAGCAAGAGGAGATGGAGGGCAAGGTGCAATTTCACTCATGCTTGACGTTGATGGCACAGGTTCTGGCTCCTTGCTGGACCAGATGCATGTTCGCATCTTTGAAAGTTTGCAACTGGAAGTTTCGTATGTAGGGGACTTACTGTGTAGTCTGAAGTCAGGGAGCGTGATTCCTCCAGCTTCATTCTTCTTTCTCAAGATTGTTTTTGCTACTCCAGGTCGTTTGTGTTTCCATACAAATTTTAAATTTTTGTTCCAGTTCTATGAAAAATGCCATTGGTAATTTGATAGGAATTGCATCGAATCTGTAGATTACCTTGGGTACTATGGTCATTTTAACAATATTGATTCTTCCAACCCAAGAAAACCGTATATCTTTCCATCTGTTTGTGTGGTCTTCAATTTCTTTCATTAGCGTCTTACAGTTTTCTGAGTACACATTTTTTTTAAATAAATTTATTTATTTATTTATTTTTGGCTGCGTTGGGTCTTTGTTGCTGCGCGTGGGCTTTCTCTAGTTGCGGCAAGCAGGGGCTACTCTTCGTTGCGGTGCGTGGGCTTCTCATTGCAGTGGCTTCTCTTGTTGCAGAGCATGGGCTCTAGGTGCGTGGGCTCAGTAGTTGCGGCGCATGGGCTTAGCTGCTCCACGGCATGTGGGATCTTCCCGGACCAGGGCTCAAACCCGTGTCCCCTGCACTGGCAGGCGGATTCTTAACCCCTGTGCCGCCAGGGGAGCACCCGCATTTTGTAAAAGGTGTAGTAGCAGTGAATCCACACTTACAGCAGCTGTCACGCCACACCCCCACCACCCCTGGCAGATGGGACAACTAATAAGCCCACTTTTACAATTTTAGACTAGAGAGGCCAATAGGAGTAGAATAAAATGTGTAGGTTTCAGAGTCTATCAGATCTTATTTGAGTCTCCTTTCCACTGTTTTAGCTGTGTGACCTTAGACAATTTACTTGACTTTTAAACCTGCTTCCTGGACAATGTGGATTTTAACCTGAGCCCAGTGATCCCAGAAAACAGTGAAGATTAAGATATCCTCACACCCTTTGTGTTCCAAAACAGCACACTGCAAGGAACTACCCTTCCCTATGAGACTTTTGTAAGAGTTGCAGATGTCTTCCTTGTTTACTTATGACAGGGCACACACAGCCTCCAAATTCCCATTCTTTGCTTTATAAACTGTTAGCTGAACTGTTTGTCCCTATCGATCAGTCAGAATAAGACACTTGTTAACCAAACATTTTGTTAAGCTTTTCTGACGTCTCCAGCTCCCTGAACTTTCATCCACCCTCAGCCTGAACCAGCATACAGCCCCCTTAAAGGATCCCTCCCAGAAATTAAGCTAGCCTCAGGGTAAAACAATCTCTGATCTACTATCTAATCTCACCATCCCTTCATCCCACTTTCTCACACCTGGTTCTCTCTAGCTTTGTTTCCTGCTCTGTAGAAGGAAAACCCTTTTTACCTAACTCTGTAGAGGTTTGCACATCTTTGAAGTAGTCCCCCTCCCGCATTACAATAATCATTTTGAACTAAGGTTTCTCCTTACTAAGTCTGGATTTGTTTTTTACTTGACACTCCTTTGTTGAATGAGGATAACAGTATGTCTGGCGCAGAGTACGTGCTCAATAAATGGAAGCTGCTATTATTATTACTGAAAATAACATCCCAAATGAGAAAGATGAGGCCCCACTCAGCTCCCAGCTTGGGTCCAGCTCCAGAGCCCACCCTTGCCACCACTAAGGCTCAGGAAAGCATGGCCCAGACAATGGGGGAAGCCATGTTTGGACCCTGTCATTTCAAAAGTGTATGGAAAACACAGGACTGAGTCAGAAAAATCTATTTCTACTCTTTTCTGACAGTCACCTACTGTGTGACCATGTGAAACCCCTTTGTCTTTTGAGGACCCAGTTTCATGACAGCTTTGGTTTGGATCAAGAGTTTTCAAACTGTACCCCACAGCACCCTAGGGCTCCACAGAGAGGCCCTGGTGTTCCACATATTGCGTGAGAATTCTAATTTTTAAAATGTGTTTAAATACTTTCTCAGCTATTCTTCAAAAAAACACCTGCTCAAGTATATTCTATGTCCTATTTTAACCCACAAGACATCACAAGGGCATTATCTTGTGCTACCAGGTTAACTAGCTTTAGTCCGGGCTCAAGTTAAAGCTTTTCCTGACACCTCCCCTTAATGGAAGACCATGCTGAGTTTGAAAAAAGAGCTGTTGGAAAGGACCACCGTGTGTAACTACTCATCTAGTAAAATCAAGATTGCCTTGATTCTGCGCAAGTAAAGCAAAACTAAAATGTACACTGGTTGCTGAGACTGCTATAAGGATGTGGCTAATGTGACCAAGGAGCTGAATTTTTAAAATTTATATTAATTTAAATTCAAATAACCACACGTGGCCAGTGGTTATCTAGATAGCCTATTTACAATAAACAAATCTTTGAGGGACTTCCCTGGTGGCACAGTGGTTAAGAATCCGCCTGCTAATGCAGGGGACATGGGTTCGATCCCTGGTCCTGGAAGATCCCACATGCTGCAGAACAACTAAGCCTGTGCGTCACAACTACTGAGCCTGTGCTCTAGAGCCCGCGAGCCACAGCTGCTGAGCCCACGTGCCACAACTACTGAAGCCTGTGCACCTAGAGTCCGTGCTCCTCAACAAGAGAAGCCACTGCAATAAAAAGCCTGCGCACCACAATGAAGAGTATTCCTGAAGACTGGAATAAAAACACAGACCTACTAGAGAATGGACTTGGGGATATGGGGAGGGGGAAGGGTAAGCTGTGACAAAGCGAGAGAGAGGCATGGACATATATACACTACCAAACGTAAGGTAGCTAGCTAGTGGGAAGCAGCAGCATAGCACAGGGAGATCAGCTTGGTGCTTTGTAACCACCTGGAGGGGTGAGATAGGGAGGGTGGGAGGGAGGGAGATGCAAGAGGGAGGAGATATGGGAACATATGTATATGTATAACTGATTCACTTTGTTATAAAGCAGAAACTAACACACCAAAAAAAGAGGGAAGTTTTTTTTTTTTTTTAAAAAGAATACCTTCATGATCTTGGAGTTGAGAAAAAATTTTTAAAGATGACACAAAAGAAATTAACTATAAAGGGAAAAATTATAAATAAGACTAAATTCAAGTTAAGGACTTCTTCCAATTTTAAAGTGAAAAGGCAAGTCACCAAATAGGAGAAAATATTTATAACACCTATAACTGACAAAGATCCCATTACAAAAATATATTCTACAAACCAGGAAGTAAAAGACCACTCAATCGGAAGATGTGCAAAAGATTTAAACAGGGTCAATTGTAGTAGCCCAGGCAAATAATAATAATATTAATAGTGATGGTGGCTTTATCTAGGGTGGTAACAGTAGGCTAGAGAGATTTGAATAGATTCAAGAGATATTTACATGGTAGAATATTTATAATCATAAAAGATTTGCTTTATTTTATGTTTAATTTTATATATATATATATATATATATATGACTGTTCAATCAAAGCTTCAAATGTATTTTAATAAAAATTTCTGTGACTTCCCAAAAGTTAAATTCCTCATTCTACAGAAGGTGGTATTCTTTGTGTGAGAGTTTTCTTTTCCTCAGCAGACTTCCTAACCTACCAAGGAATAGAATATCATGACTAGAAAGTGAAAACATAAGAATTGTTTTCTGAATTATCAGTTTGATGCATAGAGGTTCATCCAGAGATCTTTTTTTTTTTTTTTTTTTTTTGCGGTACGTGGGCCTCTCACTGTTGTGGCCTCTCCTGTTACAGAGCACAGGCTCCGGACACGCAGGTTCAGCGGCCATGGCTCACGGGCCCAGCCGCTCCGCGGCATGTGGGATCTTCCTGGACCGGGGCACGAACCAGTGTCCCCTGCATCAGCAGGCGGACTCTCAACCACTGCGCCACCAGGGAAGCCCCCGGAGCTCTTTAACCTAGGTTGGCCAAAGGGGTTTCTGGCTGTCACCCATTGCTAACGTGAAGTTCAGCCAAGGTGACAGCAATGAGCAAATTTCACTTCCTCCTATCATCCCAAGGTCCCAGGGCCCCCTTTATCCCACCCATATCTGAATATAAGAAAGAGTCTTGGTCTATCTATTGCCATTGTTTTTCCCTGGCAGAGTGGCTGGGAGTATTTCGGACGCTGTTGGGCCACAACCAGGGTCTGAGAGCAGAGCGTCACATGCAGGGGAGGTAGAAAGGGAATCAAGATTATACAACTGACCATCCAGGACCCTGAAAGGGCTCAGACTTGTTTCCAGTGAGTCAGCCAAGACTGGGCCACATGAGATCTCGAATCCGGAAACCTCGTTTCCTACTCCCAAAGCACCAGGAAAATAACACAAACAAGGTACCTGAGCTTTTTCCTAAAATGAGATTAAACTTATTCCACCGTGTAGGTTTCCAAAGCCAAATGAAGTCAGGAATCATTTTTCATAAATATACTAAAGAATCATTCATTTCATATACACAAACTAGTAAGGCTGCATTACTCAAGGACTTTTAAATTCATTTTAGTGTGATTAACTGGGCTCCTAAAAGTAGGACTTGTTGGAGAGATTCAATCTGACATTTTAGAAATAAGGGGGAAAGGTGAGACATTTCAGATTGTTCTATAACAAAGAAAGTAAGAACTCTCCATGGAATATGGAAACATAAGTATAAACATTGTCAGTCATAACAGAGATTTCTTACTTCACAGTTTGGAGTAGCTTATGCAGGTTGGAAGTCTAGCTCCACCGATTCTAGCTTCTAAATATGCAACCTTTGGCAAATGGCTTCACCTCCCTAGACCTCAGTTTTCTGCCCTAAGCAGGAGAAAAGTGGGTAATAAAGTTCTCACCTCATAGGATTGTTGTGGGTATTAAATAAGATAACCCATATAAAGAACTTAAAACAAAGCCTGGCACATTCAGTAATAGCCGGAGTCATTCTAATTCCAGAGGCTGCTGGTAGCCGCCTCTAGACTGGCTTGAAGTGTAAAGGATGTTTCAGATGCTGAACAGTGGTTTCCTGGAAGTTACCAGCCCCTGGGCTAGAGAAGGGCCTGATGCTTGAAGTCTTTGGGCTGAGTCAAGCGGCCCACTGCCCTCAAACCAGAGTTCTGCTGCCATCTAGTGTCTGGCGGCAGCAAATGCCTAAATTCCAAAGTCAAGGTCCCTTTCCTTGTGTCCCTCACTCATTATTCTCCTTTTCTACTCCAGGTTCCAAGTCAGCAAAACCACTTGGCTTCCCCAAAGCTTCACGCTGTTTCACACTCTGTTTTGTTCAGGCAGCTCCCCATGCCTGGTATGGCATTCTCTTCACCGTCTCGTGTGCCAGGCAAAAACACCCACTTGTTGTATCCTCTAAGGAAGATTTCCTGAGACACTTGGACTGCTCACTTCCTTCTTGCCAGCCGCGGTCACCCCGTATTAGCACATCTCTTCCAACACTACCTGTCTGCCCCCTTCACCCTCACCAAGGCTCCCCTGTGGACCCTCGCCCCTACCACAGTGCCTTGTGCCTAGCACGCACCAGCTACAGTTGTCCCTTGGTATCCGCAGGGGGTTGGTTACAGGACCCACTGCGCACACCAAGTCCTGACACCGACACTCAAGTATCATAGTCGGCCCTCCATATCTGCGGATGCGGAACCCAGGGATACCGAGGGACGACTGCATGTGTTTAATCAATGAATACATAGGACAGTAAAGTTGGAGGTGGGGTTGGGCATTC
>NW_006780322.1:3288847-3323901 GCF_000442215.2 Lipotes vexillifer
TCCTGATAGAACTGCCAGAAGCTCAGAAAGAGCCCACTGTTACTGGCGTATAAATGCTTCATTGTCGATTGAATATCTGTAGCCCCTGCGTTGCTCCTTTGAGGTTAATAATTTCTTATTAGGAATAAATGCATAAACATACATCTACCAACAATCCAACAGTTCCACTTCTAGATATTTACCCAAGAGAAATGGACATCTATGTCTACAAAAGACTTGCTCAAGGATGTTCATAGTCACCACTTTATTCAGAATAGCTAATAACTGGGAAAGACCCAAATGTCCATCAACAGAGGAATGGAAAAACAAATTTCTGTATGTCCATTCAATGGAATACTATTCAGCAGCAAAAAGGAACTGAAGATAAAGCTCAATCTCAAAAGCGTTATGTTAGGTGAAGAAGCCAAACCCCCCAAAAAGTACATAGGAATGATTTATAAATTCTAGAAAGGGAAAGTGTAATCTGTTGTGATAGAAAGCGGATCAGTGGTTGCCTGGGGTCTGGAGTGGGGAGATAGGGAGGGAATGGGCGGGGATTGACTGGGAAAGGGCAAGGTTTGTTAAAACACATCAAGGTGTTTCCATCTAACATCTGCGTACTTATCTGTTAATTATATTAAATATTTTTTCACTTTTTTTCAGCAGAGATTGGCACAACATTGTAAATACTTCAATTTAAAAAAATAAATACATAAGAGGGACGGAGGGAGGTAGAGGGAAAAATGCAGTCTCGGCGCTTGCAGTGCCGGCGGAGGTGGGCGAACCAGGTGAAGGAGGCCGAGAGGTGGGCGGGGACTCCGGGTGGGGGGGCCAGGAGCGCGGGCAGAAGCTAGCCGCCGGACATGCAGTTGCGCATCTAGGACGCTAGGCGGCGGCGTGGGCCCGGAAAGGGCTCGCCGCGGTGACCCTGGAAGAGGCGGTGAAGGGGCGGGCTCGTGCCCGGGAGTCCATGTGGGCGCCGGCGCGGCACGGAGCAGCGCCGTGTCGCCATGGCGGAGCTGCAGCAGCTCCGGGTGCAGGAGGCGGTGGACTCTATGGTGAAGAGTCTGGAGAGAGAGAACATCCGGAAGATGCAGGTAGCGGGTCGGGGGCCGACCCGGGGGGAACCAAGGCGGCCCGGGATTCCTGGCCCCTTCCCGCAGCCGTCTCACGATCCCCAGCGCCAGTGCCTCCCTCCCCGCAGACCCAGGTCGGGGTGTCCCTGGGGTCGTCGCGGCGTCCTCCAAAGCTCGGCTCACCCTCAGACAGAACCTCTGGAGCTTCGGCTGAGCGGATGAAATCTGTGCTCCCTCGCCATGCGCAATGCCGTCTGTCCCCAAGGCCAGGCCAGGGGAGGGGGTGTCCCCGGGGCAGGGTTAAGAAGCCCCTGGTGTAAGATGTTCGGCCTCCCCGACCTTCCCCACTTGCGCGGCCCCTTCTGCAGGTGAGCAGCCAGAGGCCCGGAAAGAGCACGGCCAGGGTGAAAGACCGGAAAGGGGACTGCGCTCGGCCTCCTCAATGGCCAGGTCATGCCCGGTTCTGTTGCACCGAACCTGGCACCACACAGCGCTGGCTTATGTGCTGTTCCGCTTTCATCTCCTAAATGTTTTGTGGCTGCTGGTCCTGCTTCCCTAACCGGATTGTGGGTTTCCCTTGTAAAGGTGCCCCTGGAGTCAGTGGACCAGTTGCTCCCTGGTGGAATGTAGGTTACTAGATTGCTGACCTCTGAACCCTGTGGTTTAGGCACCAGGTTTTCAGAGCTTGGCTTCATCTGACCCTCCACCACCTTACCTGTCCACCCAGCCTTCGATTCAACAAGTGCCAATGAGCTAGCAGCAAGGAGGCTGTGAAACACTACGCTAGGCACCGAGGATAATGTTCCTGTTCGTGGTTTTAAGGTCCTGATGTCTATTCTAAGGAGAGGTGCGGGTATGATGCTTCTCCTAGCCTCTGTTGCACTCCGTGGTCATCTCTGCCCCGGAGGCTTTCCTACCTAACCTCCCTCTGCCCGCCCCCCACAGGGCCTCATGTTCCGGTGCAGCGCCGGCTGTTGTGAGGACAGCCAGGCGTCCATGCAGCAAGTGCACCAGTGCATTGAGCGCTGCCATGCACCTCTGGCTCAAGCCCAGGCCCTGGTGACCAGCGAGTTGGAGAAGTTCCAGGTGAGGAATTCCAAACAGATGACTCTAGCCCTTGATGTTGCTCTTTTGCAGATGACAAGCATTTGTTCAAAACTCTTAGCTTTAGTGTCTTGGTTCTGTGTTAACATTTGTGACAGTCCTATGGCCGACTACTCTTTACACAGTTTCAAATTTTGGAAGAAGTCCTGGAGATTGAGTGCTGTAAAAATTTCCCATAGAAACAATGTAAAAGGGAGTTAACCAAGGGAGTTCATGACCAAGAGCCTTATGTTTTTTTCCCCCATAAATATCAAATACATATGTATACTGTACAGTATAAAGCTTTCTAAAACATATTAATTCATTCTTACAACAGCAGAATCCCCAGGAAAGTGGAATGGGCCAGTCTTTAAAGCATACAGATTAGAACAAGATCCTGCCGTCATTTTGTGGATATACCCACCCAGGATGCTCCTACTTGCTACACCCAGGGGGCAGCTCCTGTGTCACTAAGGAGCGGCCATTTAAATGAAGAATTATTATTGTTGAATCACCGATGCCTGACTCATAAGCTTCTTTGAGGTCACTAAGAGCCCCCCTACAGTATCCCTCTCTGGAGCAAAGGGTATCCACAACTTCCTTTTACTCCCTTCCTCTGGACATACTTTCCTGGAACTTGGGGAAGCAGGGCCCACCTCTGAACCAGTTTTCATAGCCTGGGATTCTGTTCAAATGGAAAAATTATACCTAATGTGGTATATTTTTACATTCTATATAAAATTCTTCAAAATTACTGACACTATAAAAGAATAACTTCTCCAAGATCATGGAACTTCAGGGGGTTTCTTTGTGTTTGACACCTTATTTTACAGATAGGGTCTTTCAAAATTTGATTCTTGAATTACTGTACAACTTTCTTCTTCCATTCACTTTTTTTTCTTTCATAATTGAGATTTTATTGGTTGTTTTGAGGATCAGTACACAGACATTTCAATTTGTACACAATTCTCAACGTACGTACCAAAAACCTAAAAAATCATGTAGTTGTGATTCTTTTCTGAACAGTTATTCCAGTGAGTTTCCAGCTTAAAATTTGGGGGCAGATTTTCCTTCACAGGATATCAAGTACCAATATCTTCAAATATTGATATGCTGTTACATCATAAGTCCCACTAATTCACAATTTAATATCACATACACTACATACTCAAATTGTCAGTCGTTCACAGCACATTAACAGTTACTAGAAGAACTGGACTACCATGACCAAAGATGTTACAGAGTGCACAAAATTCTGCCCAGGAGAGCCAAGATCAAGGGGTGAGTGGTTCGCTTTAGGAAACAATTCTACCAAAAACAACGTGGGAAGAGAAGTAATTTAAAGTGTTTAAGACATTAAATGCACAACTGACTCCAAACTGCCATTTAGTGTGCTTTGTATTATAGGATATAAAAGCTACCCTCCATCTGTGGAATGTTAAGCTGACACCCAAGACAATCAAAGCCTCCCATATTCAATATCCCACTATTTTCTGTTTGTACCAAAAAATAAACAACCAGCAAATGATTTCACCTCTTAAAAAAAAGCATTTACACTTAAAAAATGGGATGAGGTGGGATTCCTTCCTTTTTAAAAATGTTTCTAGAGCTACTGAAAAACTTGCATTTACAAAATAGTTGATAAAAATATTCCTCTGCATTGTACAAGAAGGGAAACAGGGACCACTGATAGGACCAGGTGTGTGATATTAATCAGACTTGGCTTCTTTCTCTCCTGCTTCATCAGAAGCTGGGCTCTCCTCATTTGTAGTTTCTCCATTTTCTGCAGCTAAGTCTTGAGTCTCTTGGTTAGCCAGTTCAGCCAGTTTTCCCTTTGCTCCCCTTTTCCCTTTTGTTTGCACTTTTTTGTCGGAAGATTTATCCTTTCCTGCCGCCTTTTTTGGCTTCGTTTCCACTTTTGCAGGAGCCGGTTTAGCTGACAACCTCGCCGATCTCTTGGGCTCCTCCTTCGCCGCCGCCTCTGCGGAGCTGAGCTTCCCCTTAGGCATCGTCGCGGCGGGGCGGGCGTGTGCCGGGTGCCTGCGGGCCGCGGCGTGCCGAGAGCCTTCGCGAAGCTGGGCTGCCTGGCCGCTACCGCTCCTCCCGCCGCCCGAGCTGCTGGGACCCCTTCCATTCACTTTTCTCTCCTCCAATCAGACTTACTTTTCCACTGTGCCAGAACCACTCTTGCCACTTCCTTACATGGGAGTGGTCATTTCTCATTCTTCATCTTACTCAACCTACCGGTGTCATTGACACAGTGGATGACTCTCCCCCTCCTTAAAAATCTGTACTCAGTTGGCCACCAGGATAGGATGGCTCACTCTCCTGATTTTCCACCTCTCTCCCTCTCTCCTTTCTTGTTCTCATTTACTGTTTTATTCCCCTCTCCAACCTCTGAAGAGCACTGGAGTGCCCAGGGCTGTCCTTGGATCTTTTTTCTTTTCAGTCTAGTTCTCTAGTCTTATAGCAAATATCATCTACATGCTGACAACTCCTACATTCATATCTTTAGACCAGCTTTACTCCTGATCTCCAGATTCATATATCCAGCTGTTTCCCCCAACACCTCCACTTATTTATTTTGTTTGTCTCTCTCCCCGCACTGGAATATCAGTTCAATGAAGGCAAGAACTTTATCTGTTTTACTCATTGCTGTATTCCCCAACATTAGAAGAGTCCCTAGCGCATAGCAGATGCTCAATAAATATTCGTTGAATTGAGTATTTTTCTGTAGCAAGTACAGACCTTATAAAATCAAGGTGTTTGAAAGTCTGTAGTTGAGTAACAGTAGCCTCTAGTTCCTTCTCACCTCCTGGAAGGGGCTTCTGTACAATTTATTCTGTTATTCACCTGCTTTCTAGTGACACTTTCCCTGGGCCCTCATGGTGCCACCCTCTGTTTCAATCAGGACAATCTTGGTTAATTGCACGATAGTGTCACTTTAATTGATCAAGATAATCCACGTAATACGTAGAAAAATACGTAGCACAGAGCCTGGCACGTGATAAGCATTTGGTAAATAAAGGCCAGACTTTCAGTTCCTCTACGCTTTTCCCTCTTGTCGCAGGACCGCCTGGCCCGGTGCACTATGCATTGCAACGACAAAGCCAAAGATTCAATTGATGCGGGGAGTAAAGAGCTTCAGGTGAAGCAGCAGCTGGAGAGTTGCGTGACCACGTGTGTGGATGACCACATGAACCTCATCCCAACCATGACCAAGAAGATGAAGGAGTCTCTCTCATCCATTGGGAAATAGATGTCTGCTATTGGCCATCGGGGCTGAAGGCAGGAGTCTATTTAAAAAGAGAAACGGGGATTTGGGTTTTCTAAGGAAAGTTTATGAAAGGAAATTAAGGATGGCAGCAAGTTTAAGGCCTATATCACTTGCCTCTGGACACCGGTTCCTTTGTGTTTGAAACCTAGAAAGTGAAAAAACCTGGTGCTAAAATTGGGGTCAGAGATAGCACAGGAGAGTTTTTGTGATCCTGAATTTCACGTGGCAAGTGCTTATCCTGGCAACGGGGAGTCTCCCTTGTGCCAAACCAGAGCCCTCCAAGGTACCAGATTCTCTTAGTACACAGATACCAACAGGCTGGCAGGTTCATCTGACCTGCTTATGAGCTGGTGGAGTGTGAGGAGAGGTGTTTCTGTTTGTTGCCAACCTCCTGTTTACCAGAAGGATCGCTGCAACATTTCCCACAAACTGGAAATAAAACAAAATCCATGAGGTCACTAATTTAGAAGGGGAAAGGGGGCTTCTGGGGATTTGTTTTGCGTGGTTGTGTTTTATATACGAGGGCATGAAGCTACTTTAAGATGCAGAGTTGGGAGAGGTAGTTTGGATAACAACTTTGAAAGGCTCCTTGTGGATATTCATTTCTGGCCGTCAGGATGTGGTTGCGCATTTCTTAAAATTCTCACACGTGACATCTTTCAGCCTGGAGACCCTGCAAAAATATAAGAAGTGCTATCACACTGGTAGGGGAAGCAAACCTTCCCTCTGACTGGCAGCCATCATGAGCCCTGAGGCTGTCAGCAGCAGAGTCAGCCGAGTGACAAGACAATCTTGCAGTGCCACTCACCCTTGAAGGGAAAGGGGATTTTGACTGTGCTATATGCTAGTATTCAAGAATGAACAGTGAAAGAGGAATTGTTAGCTGCTTAATTAAGAGAGTTATGAAGTACTGGCTTTGGAAAAATCTGGTTTTCATAAAACAAAATAGAATGAAAGCCTAAACCCAGTATTGCTTACTTTGCCCCCTGTGATAACAGAGCTCTGTTGAAACAATCCCTTGGCAACACGAAGGTCAAAGGAGAAAAAGTAAGCAACTCGGGCAAGCTGTGACTCCTTTAGAGCAAAAAGTGGGACAGCCCTCCGTTACCAAATACTACTTTTGCAACATGCGTTGTTCTTGCCCCAGTTCTGGCACCTTATCGTTTTATTAAGGACCTTGTGTTTTTACCAACTTATTACTTGAAATGATAATATAGCCTGTCTGTTTGCTGTTTCAAGACTGTGATATATTTTCCTAGTGGTTTGGTTTTAAAAATACATGACTTAATTTTTCTTCCACTATTGTGTTTCTTTCCTTATATCTGGCCAGTGAATATATAACTTTGTCAGGATGCTTCTCTTTGTAATGTGTGAAATAAATTTAAGAGGTCCAGGGGAGTGAAAATTAGCTATATGTTATGGTTCGGATGCTTGTAAATGGGAAGAACTCTGAGGGCATGCTAGGGCACTACAGATTGAAGTCTGTTAATGTAAAAAGACAAACTATAAGGCTGAAAAAGAAATTCAATATCCACATCAGGTCTCTAGCTTCAACTAAACACTAACAACAAAAAATGGAAAAAACAGGCAGTTATGACCCCTCTAAAGAAAATGCAATGCCTGGGATTTTTGAGTACCAAGAGAGTACAAAATAGATGATGAGTTTAAATCTTTACTATCACTGGTATTTAAATAGAGTCATTCCTGAACATGAGGAATGAACTGAATCTTGTAGAACCATCCCCTACTTAAAATCACTAATGCTTTTCTATTTTGGCTTAAGTCTTCTATAATCCCAATTGTATCTGATTCATAAATGTAGATGCACCTATTTTGGATAACTTAACTAGGAACAAGTCAGAGACCACTGTTTACACCTACACTCTTGACTTGAAAATCAATACCTCGTATTAGAGATCATTTGTGTTCATATTAGAGATCATTTGTGTGCTGCACTTCACGTTTTATACAGAGAGACAATGTACGTTAAGTGGGGTTTTGGAGGCATTGTTAACAAGCATTGCAGGACCGACCATGGGGAATACACTTCTGGGCTCTAGATTCAAAGTCTTGGAAATTGACGCCCAATCACCCTCTCTTATGGTGCAGAGGTCACTCACTAACTGAGCTGTTACCAGAACCCTAGACTTAGCATGACATTCTCCTGTGGGAGTATAGGCAAAGTTCTGAGATACTGCAGGTTCTGTTGGAGACCACCACAGTGAAACAAATGTCTCAATAAAGCAAGTCACACATGAATTATTTGGTATGATCACAGATAACCATAACAAATGTGATGAAAAAGTTAGAAATACTGTAAGAATTACCAAAATGACACAGAGACACCAAGTGAACAAATGCTGTTGGAAAAAGAAAAAATGGCACCAAGAAATTTGTTAGACTCAGGGTTGCCACAAACCTTCCTTCCGTTTAAAACAAAAACAAAAACGCAGTATCTGCAAAGCACAACAAAGGGCAGCGCAATACATGGACATATCCCCACACGTGCAAAGAAATATTAGGGGCCCACTCCTCTAGAGCTTATTTTCATTTGGTACATATGAATAAGATACATGTTGCAACCCACAAAGACACTGCATTAACCAGATTCCTTCCGCAGCTAGAGGCGCACCCCGATTTTACAGACGTGAAAGAACGGGGCTCCTGAAGGTCCCATCCCTCCGTCCTGGCCAATCGCTGGCGGCGCAACCGGAAGCTTGGGACTGATCGACACGCTCAGGCCTTCCCTAAGTATCGCGAGGTGAAACGGGAAAGCGGCCGACAACCAATTGGCTAACGGGATGAGTGACGTCAGACGCAAAGCGCCGGGCCTACTACTGGAGCGAGAGGGACGACTCGAGTTTCGTTTGGAGGCGTCTTTGAGCCCCTCGAGTAGACATCATGAGCAAAGCTCACCCTCCCGAGTTGAAGAAGTAAGTATATGTGAGGGCCGCGCCCAAATGGCAGCTTATTTGTGTGCCTCGGGTTCCTTAGGTCCTCCGCCATTCCCGAGAGTGCGCCTGGCGTGCGTCTTCTGGTCCGTGGCCGCCGAGATCCGGGCCGGTGTCCCGCGCTTCGGGGCCTAAGACCCGCTCAGACCTAGCATTTCGGCCCGGTGGGCGAGGTTACCAGAGGCAGCAAGGCGCCTCCGCCCGCCGAGTTGCATCCCAGGCCCGAGCTCCAGGCCCCGTCTCCCGCACGCTCTCGCTCGTTACTTGAACATCTCGAATGCCACCCTTTGTTGAACATCTTGAGTAGCATCATTTTCTAGATAAGGTGGCTGGAGAGTAATTCTGTAAGGAACTAAGGAGATGGGTGGAATGGAAGTGTTTGATAGTATCTGAGGAATCAAAAGCCGCCTTAATCTTAGAGTGTGTTTGTAGCTGTTTCTTTGAGCTTTAACTTAGAAATCACATTCCTTTTTCTTGCTTTCTTGTTCTTAGGTTAAACTTGAGTGTCGTATGATATCTTGCTCTGTTAACAGAGCTGTGTGAGAATATTCATTTTTTCTAATTAGAGAAGGCTAGGTTGTTTGGGGGGCGGGGGTGGGGTTTGAACCCAGTAAAGTCAACTCAAAGTAGGATATTCCTACTTTAGATAAGGCCCATTTTAAAGTTTTAGCGTCCTCAAACACTCGGTTGAACTTAGCATGGGCCATGTTTCCTAAGTAACTTGTCTGTCTTGTTTAGTTGGATAGCGCAAAGGATGGAAAATTGGTCCAAGGATCAGTTTGTGAGGCAACCAGCCATCTGGTGTGAACTGCCGTGTGTACAGTTCATTTATTATCAACCCCATAAAGAAGACAGGCTTAAGGAAAAGTTCATATTTAATGATTTTACACTTAAATGCACATTTGTATTGAAGCCATCTTTTGTGCAAAAACTCGTGTGTATTTTAGTTGGATCTGTTATAAATTTAAGACAATTATTAAATAAGCCTAACATTAAGAAAAAAAATTATTGCTGTGAAAATGCTTATCCAAGTTATCCTTTTATTGGTGAGCTGGTAAAATCTTACGTGTCCTCTGGCTTCATCAGGAACTGGTGAAATGGTAATTATTTTTTAACAGAAGGACCATTCTCTATTTGTAAGGTTTCCTTTTTGATTCTTAAGACATTATTTGAGAATTTCAGAGGATGAAACTAGTTTTAATACCTTTCTCTTCTTATCTCTAGATTTCATGAATTGTGAAATCCTGGCAGGTCTGCCTCCAAAATGACTTAATTTTTGTCTTCCTTTAATTTCTCACAAATAACCATCTTTTACACTTTCATACCATCCTCCTGGTTTAGCATAACTCAGTGGTTCTTAACTGAGGGGATGGGAGTCTGGTTCTATCAGCATCTAGTAGGAAGAGGCCAGGGTTGCTGCTAAGACTTTCTACAATGCACTGGATATCATGCAACAACAGAATTATCGGGCCCCAGATTTCGGTATGCTGAGGTTGAGGTACCCTGGCCTAACCACATTCTTCATCCTGCTCTTAAAAGTCAGTGCCAGAGTAGTCTTTTTTTTTTTTTCTTCCAGTTTTTTTGAGATATAATTGACATACAGCACTGTGTAAGTTTAAGGTGTGTAGCATAATGATTTGACCTACACGTGCCACAGTAGTCTTGCCATTGGCTGGTTCTGCTGCAATAACTTATTGCTGTATACATAACAAAGTCCAGATTTCTTGACCCAGCATTCAAGCTCCTCCATCAGAAATCCAGGCACCAAATATTACACGCACTAACATTTGAGTGCTGTGTTCTCCAGCCAAACTGAACCGTTTGATTTTGCTCAGACTTTTTCACTGCTGTGACTTTGGAAATTTTACTTAACCTTTCTGAGCCTCAGTTCCCCATCTATTAAATGCTGATACTTATTATTAATTTGTATGTATGTAATTTATAAAAGCCATCATGGGATTAAATAAGCTCATCATGTGTGTTATATTTGTTTTATATAACATATCCTATTAAAATAGATTATTTTATATATCATACTATATCTTTTTATTTGTAAAAACCTATCTTCGTACACCTTCTGTCAGCCCCTTTCTTTTATTTATCTTTGAATTCTCCCATGATTTATATTAGAATTGAATGAAATTTCATATTTTTTAGCCTATAACTGGAAGAGGTAAAAACTGGTTTGACTACATGTCTTCATATTCTCATACTACCCTGCTGAGATGGAATTTTCTTGTTTAATTCAGATTATTTAAAACTTCAAAACATGCATTTATTTTGCTAAAACGTAATTATGTGTTGAAGACTATCCTGAACACTTAAGATTGATGTTTAATATTAAATAAAACAACACTACGTATTGTCTCAAATATAAAATAAAATAAAATAAAATACCTATTGGATTGGGTATAGTTTGATTACCTTCTGGTTTCTTCACAACTTTGTTTGGTTTTGGAAATAACTAAAAATATAACCAAATCTTTGTTTTTCTGTTATGGTTGTAAAATCCTGTCATTGAAAGTTTGGTCAGTATTGAACAACAAGAATGGTTTGTAATTCACATCAGTATAAAGATGCAATTTAATGTACATTAATATATAAATCCATTCCATTTTTGTTTATCTTCCCTTCCCAAATCACATTGCGCAGTTAGTATAAGTACTAACTGAGGTAGCCCATCACTCTCTCATCCTTTACCACAGTACGGTTTTTACTCTTTTAAATTTCATTATTCCTATTGTGTATATTTTAACAGATTATCCTGACTATACCTACTTTTGTGCTTACTTGTGCTTAAATTTTTTTAATTAGTTACATAATCTTTACCCCTTTTGCTTTTTCAGATTTATGGACAAGAAGTTATCATGTAAGTCTTTTTGGTTTTTTATTTCCAGGCCTTTTTTTTTAATATTAAATCCCTTTTTACATGTGCCTTGGCGGTATATAATGTTTGAAGGAGCAACCTTATAAAAATTCAAAGCACACAGAACCTCTAATTCATATCCATTAATTAAGCAGGTTTATCAAAATTCTAACTAGACAGTTTTATTTACTTAATTTCTGATACTTAGAAAGTTTCACAGTACTTCAGACTCTTCATTATTTCATATAAGCCCTCTCTCACTTTGATAAAATTAACAGTATTTTCTATTTTATATTTGAAAACTTAACTTTTTTCCTTTAAACAAAGGACAGACAAGGACTAAAATCTAACCTGTACAGTACTCGAAGTATATAGGGGTTAAGACCATGGCTTTAGGGGCTAGCAGCCTTCAGTTTGAATTCCAGCTGTACCCCACAGTAACTGTATAATCTTGAACCAGTTATTTAAAAATGCTATACTTCAGTTCCTTCATAAAAAGTCAGGATAATTCTACTTCATAGGATTCTTATAAGTTTAAATGTGGAAGTAAATGTAAAATGTTTATCCCAGTGCTTGGCATATAGTAAAGATAGTAGATTGTACATCTCAAATACCTGGGTTTTATCTCACCTAGTTCTTTTAATTTATTTGGTTGCTCTGGGTCTTTAGTTGCGGCAGGCGGGCTCTTAGTTGTGGCATGCACGTGGGATCTGGTTTCCTGACCAGGGATCAAACCTGGGCCCCCTGCATTGGGAGCACAGAGTCTTAACCACTGTGCCACCAGGGAAATCCCTATCTCATTTAATTTTTAATGAATAGTTTAGTTGATAATTAATGGTCAGTTTTATTAAAATGTCTTTTTCCCTTTACACAGTGAAATTAAATGGTGGGAGACATGTCCAAGGAATATTGAGGGGATTTGATCCCTTTATGAATCTTGTGATAGATGAATGTGTGGAGATGGCAACTAGTGGGCAACAGAACAATATCGGAATGGTGGTAAGTAAAGACACAAGATTTCTCTTAAGAGATTTCATTTTTCTTTTGGAATAAGCATTAACGTCCCTTCTATCAAACTCTTGGGTTAGACTGAAGTTAGGCAAATTTCAGGCAAGATTAGACATTCCATCTCCCTTTTAGTTTAACTTAATGACAGTTATTCAGTTTTGATAATATCCCAGTTACCTGTAGGTTAGATCCGAATCTTACACAGATTCGGTCCTTAGACTTGAAATGGCTGTTAGAAATCATTTTTGAGCTTTATTCTCTAATAGAGACACATACTTGTTCCTTCATTAGAGCAGTAGTTCTCAATCTTAGTTGTATTTTAGAATCAAATTAGTCTGGGATGCAGCCTAGAGTTTTCTAAAGTTCCCCAGATGAAATGGTACAGATGAGTTTATTTGCAAAGCAGAAATAGAGACAAAGATGTAGAGAACAAATTTATGATTACGGGGGCCAGCAGGCAGGAGTGATTTGGGAGATTGGGATTGACATAAAAAAAAGCACTGTGTGTAAAATAGATAACTAATGAGAACCTACTGTATAGCACAGGGAACTCAATAACTCTGTAATGGCCTCTATGGGAAAAGAATCTAAAAAAGAGTGGATATATGTATATGTATAACAGATTCACTTTGCTGTATAGCAGAAACTAACACAACATTGTAAACCAACTATACTCCAATAAAAAAATTTTTTTTAAAGTTCCCCAGGTGATTCTAATGTAAGGCAAAGATTAACCAGTGATTGAGAGCATTTACAATCAGTCATTGAGTTTTTTTAAAAGCAAGTAAACAAAAATTATGCCTAGAGTCCACCTCAGAGCAATTGAAACTGTATCTCTAAGGGTGCTGCTCTCTTTTTTTGTTAAAAGATATTGTGTAATTTTAACGTGTATTGAGGATTACTGCTTATCAAACTTTAACATGCCATGAATTCCCAGAAAATCTTGTTAAAATGCAGATCCTAATTCAACAGGTATGGGATGGAACCTGAGATTTTGCATTTCTAACAAGTGCCCATTTGATGCAGATCTGCCAGATCACAGATCACACTTTTGGGATTTAATTGTATATATAATTAACCTAGATTTTCTGGTTTATCACACTCAAAAAGTAGTCAAGGTAAAAGTTGAAAGGGATACAATGACAGCCATTCACATGAAGAAAACAGGAGGAAAACAGATGCTGACTTCTTAATCACAGGAGCAAACGTTTCTGCATTCAGTAAGCCATAGTGGTATGACTACTGAAGAAGAGTTGTTGATGTTTGTCAACAAGACCCAGACTTTGAATTCCACTCTGCCCAACACAGGACAATATGCCCAGTAAGTGTTAAGTCTGAGTTACCTGGGCAAGGTGAATCAAAACAGACAACTTAGCTTTAGCAAATCATTGAGCATGTAGACCTCTAAGAGGTGGTAAGAGTTCCTGATCATTAGCCATGATTTTGCCTCACTTTTTAAAGTTTGAGCAGTAAAAGGGTGTAATTTTTTAATCACCCTTTCCAAGGCTTGTGTTATTGCTTATTTCAAGTGTATTTCCATTACTGTATTTTGAAAAGCAAATCAGTAGTCAGGGTTAGAGAAACAACTTGGAATCTCTAGCTATGAGACTCCCCGCCAACCCCAACACGTTTCATGTAAACCTGCCTTCTTTCCAGGTACAGTCTCCTTGAGCTTCTGTTAAAAATGAATAAAAGTATGGGCAAATCATTAGCAGCAGTTTCTTATAAAAACAGTTTTAAAATACCCCAAGATTTCCCCCTAGTCATTCCTTTTACAGATTAGGAAATCTTCATTCTAATAGAGGGTAGATTAGGATTTTGGTTCATATCTCAACAAATTTGGTAAAAAAGGATTCAAGAAGGAATTGACATCTAAAGTTCTTAACTTGGGAAGATAACTTTTTAGAGAATGTGTGGCACTTCTCGAAATTTTTATCAGAGAAGGAATTGAGCCTAGATCATGGATCTTTCTCGTGATTTTCTCCCTAAATTTTGATGGGCTTAATTTTCTTTACACGGAAATTGGTTAAAAGCAGTGTCCTCCCAAGTCATTCAAATAATGAGCACCTACTTACCGTGTTATGCAGTCTGCTCCTCTACCTATGATGGGTGTTGTGTGACTAAAAATTAAAGTCTTGTGTTAGTAGGTGCTAATTCTTGTGGCTGAGTTCACTTCGAAAATGAAATAATGATAATATATCAATTGTCTTTAATTTAAAAAACAGTCTAAAGAAAATGGAAGGATGGCTTTTCTAAGGAAAAGAGGGGAAACAAGTTAGTTTTGTTTTTTCACGAGTTGTTTGGCTAAGGAGACAGTTACGTTGGCGTCATTATTCCCTTGTCCAATCAGTGACCCATTGAGGCCATTGAAATTACTTAATAGTATTAAATTAAAAATAGTATTAAGAATGTGTGTATTCTGAAGGGGGTGGGGTAATTTGTTTGGGGGATCTGTCAGGTGGATAATTACATAACAATGTCTAGACTAGCCTCTTATCTTTTGAGACATCCCCAGAGTAGTCAGTAGCATCAACTCTGTCTTATTTCGTAAAGATTCTACTCCACTCCAAGGTTCCCCTAAGAATGTAGTAAACATTGTGTCTTTTTTTGATGCTGCGTGTTTCAGGTGATCAGGCTTTGTGCTTCTGTAGCTCCATATTATGTTTGTATTCTTTATTAGGTAGTTGTGCCCTTGCAAGAGACTTTAAAAGCCTGAGCAACACTTTGCCAAAACTTAGTATTGAAGCCCAACAAAGGAGCAATATGGAATTCGGGACCTGATGGTTCCAGTTTGATTTGGAGAATGGGGCCTCGAGCACGGTGGGAAAAGAGGTAGAGCACTGCACAACAGAGGTGTTCACGACAAACCTTAACTGTGTATTATGTGAGAAGGCAAAGAAGTGTGTGATACCATTTTAGAAAATGTTGATGAAAGTAGTGGTTTTGTTTTTTAATGAAGGCAAAAAGGGAAAGCCCGCAGATCTGAAAATCTTAGTTACCTGAAATAACTTCTCTCCACCACCCTCCACGTCTAGGGAAAGTGTCAGAAAGGGACAAATTTAGGAGGGAGCTAGGAAAGAAGCCTACTTGTTTTTCATGCTTTTATCAATGAGATGTGATGTTCATCATCTGTTGCAAATAAGCCAGCAGTTTAAAACTCTTGAGAACTAGGTAATAATGTTGTTTAGCTTTCTTCTTTTCCTAACTTGTAAGAAGAGTAAGTCTGTAGTTTCCTTCAGTCCCCATTGTCATTTTCAGGGCCTTGTTCTCTTTAATGCAGCTCTTTAATTCTTTGCCACCTTCTCACCATACTCATTGCTGTTTGTCTCTGCCAGGCTCCAAGACACTTTCCCACCTGTCACGTTCCTTTCCAGTCTTGTCAGCTGCGGTAATCAGGTGGAGGTTCATTTGTTTACTTAACAGTACTTACTGAACCTTTTGTGTGTCTGCCACAGCTTAGGCACTGGGGATGGTGCACCAAGCAAAGTCCCTGCCTCATAGAAATGACACTGGTGTGAGGAAGATAGTAAATAATAGTGTATGTAATAAATAAAGCAAATAGAATGAGAGGAGAAAAGAACAAGTTACAGCTATTTTTACACCACCTGCCTACAAGCATAGCTCCACTTTGATCTTACTCAGAACGCCTCCATTTCTAATAAATCGTTCCACATCCCTCATCCCACTCCTGTCCTTTTCACCTATCCAGCTCTACTTGACCTGATCTGTGATTGCATTACCTACAGTCCACCAGGGGCTCCTTATTTTCATAGTCCCCTTCCAGTTTGACTTATTTTTCTATCCCTCTTTACCAGCCATTACCAGCCATTTCACCTATGCTGTCATGAGTATCCTGGCTTATCTTTTATAGAATGGCTACTATATCAGGCACTGTGCCCCTGGGGCCTTTTCTTTATAACTTTTCTTCCTGCCTCTAAGTCTCCCCCACCCCCATTCTCTTATATACGCTTTTGCCAAAACAGTGGTCATTCCCCCAGTTCTGAAACTGTCACTGGTTCATTGTTGGTTTCATGATGCTTTCCAAACACTTTTAAGATTGGTGTTTGAGGCCTTTTAAGATTAGGTGCGAACTGTCTTTGTTTACCACTTCCTTCCATAACCATTTACTTTATTCAGATTAGATTTTTCCTTATCCCCTTACACTTTTTCATCTCAGTTCTGTCTAGAATTTCCTATCTTCCTGTCAAAATTGTACCCAATTTTCAAGACCCAGCTAAAATGTCATCTTCAGAAATCCTACTTTTTCCAACTTCCATCCTGGTTTGTTCCCTCAATTATCTTATACCCCTAACTGATTGATGTATTCTACTGTACCTATTTTTCCCACTAACTTATGGATCCCTTAGGGGCAGGGATGGGCATGTTCATTTGAGTCCTGCAGTTTAAGTGAAATGGGTCATTGGAGACTGGTCTCAAAAAGGTACTTGTTAGCCTTCAATCTAGATGTGCATCTCATTATGAAGGGCTTAGTGGCTTCATGTCATTATTAAAAGACTGGAATTCTTTTGTGTTCCTGTGACCAGGAAAAAAGCCTCACAAACTGACATTTAATAACCGAAAAACCATTAATGATTTGATGAAATCAAATCATTTTAATCATCGATATGTCTGTTAAATGAATTGTGTTCTTTTCAAATTCATTTTCTCTTTCTTAGGTAATACGAGGAAATAGTATCATCATGTTAGAAGCTTTGGAACGAGTATGAACAATGGCTGTCTTCACCAGAGAAATCAACTGCTTCCACGTGTCCCCTCTCCACATTTTACTATGATGAAAATTGGGTCGTGTACATTTTCTTACTGAACTTTTTTGTTAAATAAACTTCTGTAATAGTCAGAAATGCTTTCTCAGCTGTTCTGAACATAGAAGATTTGCTCTTATTCTGATTTTTTTCTATCATGACCTGTTCCTGGTTGTGACTGATTTGTTCACGGGTGTTGTTTTTTGTTTTTTCTGTTTTTTTGGGGGGGGGGGGGGGTTGGCCATGCTGGGTCTTCGTAGTTGCGTGCAGGCTTTCTCTAGTTGCAGTAAGCAGGGGCTACTCTTTGTTGCGGTGCACGGGCTTCTCATTATGGTGGCTTCTCTTGTTGCAGAGCACAGGCTCTAGACGCTCGGGCTTCAGCAGTTGTGGCACACGGGCTTAGCTCTACAGCATGTGAGATCTTCCCGGACCAGGGATCGAACCCCTGTCCCCTGCATTAGCAGGCAAATGCTCATCCACTAGAAGTCCCTGAGGTTTTTAATGCATTAAAATACAAGAATCTTATTAAATTTGAAACATTGGCAAGGATACCCATTTTCTGTATCTTTTACCACTGAACAGAGATAAAGAAGCTGCAAGCCTGAGTGGGTTTCTTCGGAAACATTAACTGGAATTTTCAAAGTTCTTGCCATAACTGACAAACTCTGACTTTTTCACATACGTTTACATACGAAGTACGGTTTTGCTCAAACAACACAGGTTTGAATTGTGCAGGCCCACTTCTATACAGATTTTTTTCCAAAATAATTTTGGATTATTAGTAAATAATTTACTAATACTACAGTGCTACACCATCCATGGTGGTTTGAATCCACGGATTCTGAACTGGATGGAGGAACCACATGTGCAGAGGGCTGACTAAGTTACACGCAGATTATTGGCTGCTTGGGGGTCGGCGTCCCTACCCCCCACATTGTTGAAGGGTCAACCATATAGTACAACAGAAGTAAAACATAGGAAGTCATGATATCATGGTTTTATTTTGAACATACGTGGGAAATTTTTTTGAATACAAGAGTAGAAATACAATTCCAGAGAAAAACATTCCAGTGCACTGTGGTTCTTTGTGGAGAAGATAGTGATAACGCTGCCCATGATATATTCACCTAGTTCATAAATTTTATGGTTCACAAACTCAAATGAGAGATGTTTTACAGATGGTTGTATCATAAACCTAACTTTAAGAAACCTATCAAGCAAATGCTTATTTTTCTGATCTGGTAAAAAGCCTACAAATCATGAATTGCTTTAAAACTGGAGAGTGGGGTGTACACTGAGTATGTGAGGTACTTGAAAAGTATAATAAAACGGGTGGCTTATGTGTATGTAAAGTGGTATTTCCTATTTATAGGAAATGTTTACAGCAAAAGAATAGTGAGAGGGATCAAACTAACGAAGGCCAATACATTTTTATTTTTCCATTCTCTTTTTAATTCTTCACTAATGTCGACAAGCTTGTGTTTTTTGCAGCCACGTAGAGCTGAATTGTTGAACTGGTTTTCTAAGTGTGGTTCCTAGACCAGTAGCATCACCTAGGAACATAACAGAAATGCAGTCTTTTGTATACCACTCCAAACCTACTGAAACAAATTCTGGGGTGAGGCCCAGCAATGTTTTAACAAGGCTTCCAAGTGATTCTGATGCACACTCAAGTTGGAGAACCACTGGAGCAGAACTTGGCCTTCATTCAGCCCCTGCATAATTTCCACCAGTCTCTTCTGTAAAAAGATGATTTGAGCGGCCTCCTGGAATAATAGGCCCTGATAGGATTTTTCTTCCAATTAAAAAAAAAGGTTTTTTAATGCTGTAATTGCATTAATACTAATATGCTTGACATACGGATAACCTGTTTTGCTCTTTGAGGAAACAACTTCAGATGCCTTGTTGGAAAACAGAGTTGGGTTTGATATAACAGCAACCTTTTAAATTGGTGTTCTAAGTACAAATATATCCTATCGCAAAACAAGTCTATAAGTGATAGAAATTAAATTACCTCACTAGTATTCACCCACTTTTAGCATATACATAATAGTATTACACTCTCAACATAACTGTCTTCATTAAAACCACAAAAGGAAAAACTTACGAATGTCTCAACATACTTAAGAATAAAAATAGTAAAAAGCTGACCCTTTGACAAACTATAAATTTAATTCCTGCCTCTACATCAAATATATCTTGGCAGTTTTATCAGCATATTATTCACAATTGTAATAGAGAAGAAATTGTTTTAAGAATCAGTGTTCTCTTTTTTGCTATAATCTGGAGGGCTTTTTTTTTTTTTTAAACAATACATGTTAACTTGGTTGCAGTTACTTTTAGAATTCACAAGCTTTTACTTGTCCTGTCCTCCCAGTGACTATAAGGACAGTCACTCATGATCTTTGTACAGATGGAGAACTGGTTCTCAAGTTTGGCTACATATTAGAATCATTCAGGAAGCACTCCTACAGGTGATTCCAATGTACAGCTGAGGCTCAGAACCAAGGCCTCAAAAGATTTCAGCAACCAATTTCTCAACCAAAATGCTACAGTACCTTTAGAAGCATTTAACAGTTTGAACATACACTGGATCTGATCAAGCAAGGTGTCTTGCTGAATATCCTCCTCTAGTGCCAACTGCTCTGGAGTAATCTAAGTTGCCTCTGCTGTGGGACTGTCACTGCATCTTACTATCAAGATTACTAGAGTTCTCAATGAGAGAAATCATTCTTTGCAACATGGACCCGCTTTGATAATGGATTGGGTTTCTTGGGACTCGTAAGGCACTAAAAACCCTTGGGAAACATCATAAACCACCACCAACAGTGAATCTCAACCCAGGATGCACGTTAGGAACTTTCAAAAGCTACAAAAAGCTGAGGTCCTGTCCTCAACTAAATCAGAATCTCTGTTGTGGAGCTCCATCACTAGTTTTAAAAGCTCCTCAGGTGAGGGTTTGATAATAGAAGGCCAATTTCTTAAATCAGTAGCCTGCACTTTTCATTTTACTTAAGATTTTTATATGACATCTTAAATTTATACTAAACTAAGACTTCTGATTTTCACCCCTAATGAAATAGAGACAAAAGCAATGAAAAGAACATTCTGAAAGTCAAGGCTTCAAGCATGGGCATATGTACTTTGAAAAATATAAATTACTAAAGCCAGGCATAAGATACCAGCTCCCATAGTAGTTGTATCTGACTGAAGATCACATCCAGCTGCGAAGCACAAATGAACTAGTCCCGAACAAAAAGATAAGTCTTCCTCAAGTGCTCAGCTTAAAATGCTTTAAGGTTTGGTTCAAAATCCAGGGCCCCACCCCAGGCCTATTAAATCAGAATCTCCAGAGGAGCTAGAGAATCCGTACGTTTAACAAACTCCAGATGATTCTTATGATCAGAGAAGTTTGGGAAACACTGCTGATGGATATTAAAGAAAGAATAAATTTTGGAGATGCAATAGTTATGCCTTCATGCTTAATTAGAACCTTGTATATCTCATGATTCACTGGGATTACTTTTGTTAAACAACGATAACAGCAAAATATCTGTTTCAAAATCGTCTCTGCTCAGACTGTGTTCTTTTGTGCCAGTGATAATTCCATTTGGAACCAGGAGGGGAAAAAAAGAAATAGTGATATTTCATAGTTCAGTTTTAAGTTTCTCATATAAGTCCTCTTGGTCAATCATGTGTGTGTGCCCGTTCCAGCGGTGATAGGCAAGGAGAGCAGCATTGTAGCCTGCAACAGCACTCATTTCCATGGCACTTGCTGCAACCTCCATGCCGTTGAGGTAATAAAGTCGATCATGGAGTATGATGGAAGGGCATTTCTCTGGAGGCGTATAATGAGGGTATGCAAGCCATGACCGCTTCACAGCATAATCATAGGACACAAAGAGCTTTAAAATTTGTTCTTTAGTAAGAGGTCCTGCGGAAAAGATCTTCCAAACGTGTGCCCTGTCCGCTTTTGGTTGAGGATTATTACTTTCTTCTACAGAAGACACAAACCCAATGCTGTTAATGAACAAATCTGGATTATCAGTGGTTAAGACTGTACCGAGATCAAACTCATCTAAGGCTCTAGAGGTAAAGACAGTTGAATTCAACTGCCCCTTAATTAAAGTTGTCACTAAAGGTTCGTAGTATTGATGGAATTCCTCAATTGGAGGATCAAAGTTGAGAAAAGTTATATTGGACATTTTTCGATTCAATGGAGTGGCCAGCAGGACGATGTCATAGAAGGCTGAATGGGTCTCAGATCCGGTTTGGTAGACCGCTTCATACACCTTTGTGGGATTTCCTAGAGGAAATAGGGAAGCATACATTTTTTTAATGTTTCTAACATACTATATTTTATACCTTCTAAAAATAATTCTATACCTTCTTAATAGTTTCTCTGTAATTCTAAGGAATTAAACAAGTTTTATCCCTTAAGATAATTACCCCTTGCATTTGTATTACAATGAGGCCAATTTTCTACTTGGAATGGAAATAAAATCTTGTCAATAAGTACAAAATATGAAATTTTTACTTTTGAGGATGAAACTGTTTTTTGTTTTTTTTTTTTTTTGGGCGCGCGGGGAGGCCCGGCCGGTTCCTCCCCTCGGGCCGGGCGGGGCGGGCCAAGGGCGGGGCGGGGGCGCCTGAGACTAGGCCCCGGCCCAGGGGGCGGCCCCCCGCACCCCCGCGAGGGGCGGCCGGGACCGAGCGAGCAGGGGAAGGCCGCCGGCCTCGCCGCTCCGGGGCCCCCCGCCGCCGCTCCAAACAAAAGGTCCCAGTCCCCCGAGCCGCCGCCGCCGCCGCCGCCGAAATTGTTTTTTAAATCCAAAGAGTCATGCTGCTGTACTTGAGCACATTTGTGAATATTTCTACATGACATACAGCACCTCCAATTTAAAATTCCATCATTTGGGACTTCCCTGGCCGTCCAGTGCAGGGGGCACAGGTTTGATCCCTGGTCGGGAAACTAAAATTCCGTTCCATCATTTGGAACTCAGTGAGAGATGGAGAAAGAGGTTTTTCTCCCCGAGCAGTTATTTTCTGCAGGGAAAACTAGGAACAGTAAAATAGAAGTTCAAGTTTACCTGTCTGCTTGGTCCTTGTTTTCTCCTCTATGGACATTACTGAGCCAGATATAAGATTGCTTTTGGAAGCCTTAAGGAGCCGTGAGCAAACAAGTTTATTGCCACCTTTTACTGCCCAAAGGCCAGGATCAGTACAGGACATTGACACTGCCCCTGTCAGCGGTAGGAAGAAAATTTGTTTTAATTCTGACTCTGTAAGAGGCCCTCTACCCACTATCCCTTCCCAATTAGCTAAGCCCTGCTCCAAATGTCTTTAGACATTGCCAAATGGCTCTGGGAGCAAAATCTCCCCCAGATGAGAAGCATTCAACTAATAAAAGCTAAAGACTCTGTTCCCATAGAAATGCACATTTACATATACACAATTTTGCCAACATTTTTATTGTGTCTGAGGTTTCACAAAGAAAGGTAGTCTTCTCCAAATCATGGCCTAAAGTAAGGAGCCACCATAGCATCAGGTAAACCACTCTGTAAACTAATGTCCATAACTATTCCAAGCCCTGACTTACCTACAAAGCCATTGATGTCCATGGTTTGGCCATAATTGATCCTCATGACAGGAGTAATAATTTCATCGAGGAACTTCTCAGAAAAGCCTGCTTTCTGCAAGGTTTCAAGAAGTGATCGGTTAAATAATCCAAGGTAGTCGTCCCCTCCTAGGGAATGTAGTAACTTTTCTACGCTACTGAAGGCATAGTCATGAGATTGGTAGCGGTAGATCCTTTTGAACAGAAAAGAAATGGCCATTAACCACCAAACAAGACAGGGGGAAGGGTATACATAAAGAAGGAAAATAGCATTCTAAGACTCAAAGTGACTTTCATGTGTCCTGATGAGTCCCTACCTATCCTGTGAGATGCACCTCAGTCACCATCTGCCCCAGGTATCCCAGAGGTTCTTGGCCTCCCTCTCCCTCCATGTCCTCTGGGGGAAGTCCACTGTCCTTTATATACACTCTTCTGCATTAATATGGTCACTGGGAGCACCTTTCAAGAAGTAGGTATGTCTTATTCATCTTACCTTGAGCATACTTAGACATGTCTAAAGTTAAACTTTACCTTTCCACTAGACTTGATCCTCTCTCCTCCCACAACCAAAAATAACAAGTTACTCCCAGCATCCTACATGTCATTCTCAGTTCATTTAGTTTCAAATTTAAACATTTCACTTCTCTCTGCTTCTCCCACCTAAGAAGGAAACCTTATCAATCTTTGTAACATCTCTTCTGTTACTTCATTCTCATCTCCCTGATCTTAAGTGAGGATTTATATTCAAACTACTGAAATGAATAACTGATCTACCCGCCTCTAGTTTCTCTTCTTTGAAACATTCATGAATCTCCCAGATGCCCTAAAATACCCTTATTTTGTCATCCATCCACTTACTCAAAAAACAACTTGCGTATTACTGTTACTTACTAAAGTTCTGACATTAAAAAAAAAATCATGGATTTTTAGAGCCAAACTCATCAAGTCTAACTAACTCCTTTGCTCAACTGCAGATAAAGAAGCAAAGTAGAAGTTAAAGAACTTGTCTAAAAGTCACATGGCAAGTAGAAGGCTCAAGAACCACTATCCCTTGGGCTTCCCTGGTGGCACAGTGGTTGAGAGTCCGCCTGCCGATGCAGGGGACACGGGTTCGTGCCCCGGTCTGGGAAGATCCCACATGCCGCGGAGCTGCTGGGCCCGTGAGCCATGGCCGCTGAGCCTGCGCGTCCGGAGCCTGTGCTCCGCAACAGGAGAGGCCACAGCAGTGAGACGCCCGCGTACCGCACACACACACAAAAAAAAGGACCACTGTCCCCCTCTGCCTTCAACCACATACACACACACACACACACACACACACACACACAATCTTCCACTTGAATACAGCTGACCCATTCATTCACTGCTCTCCAAATATGCTCTGAATATTGCTCCCAAACACTGCACTGCCTCTGCCCTCCATCTGGAATACACTTCCCATCCCTAATCATAGAATAACTAGCTACACTTTCCTTCAGAGCCTGAATCCCAAACCCTTTGCAAAGTCTTACCCAACTTCCCAGTCCACAGTGATGTCATCACCTCCAAAAGTCCCATAAAACAGCACTCATGCTCAGCACTTAGATACTACTTTGAATTATTTAATTTTTAGGAACTATCACCTGACATTCTCTGCACTTTAGAGACTTGAAAAAATGTTCACACAAATTAGTTCATGCAATAATTCAATACATATTTTTTCAGGGTGGGTGCAAGTGATACAAAAATGAGGAAGACATGGTTTTTTTCTCTCAAGGAACTTACAGTTAGGAACAGGTACTCAGGCATATGCACAGATAAGTGTATGAAGCAAAGGAAGAAATAAGTGCCAAGGAAAGATCTCTACCAGTGATCATCGAAGAGTTTTTACATCAAATTTCTTCTCTCAAAATAATCTGTAATTTTTTTAAAGAGCAGACATAATGTCATATCCATTTCAACATTACCTACTGTCTAATGGGACACAGGTTCGAGCCCTGGTCTGGGAAAATCCCACATGCCACGGAGCAACTAAGCCCATGCGCCAGAACTACTGAAGCCCGCGTGCCTAGAGCCCCTGCTCCTCAACAAGAGACGCCACCACGATGAGAAGCCCACGCACCACAACGAAGAGTAGCCCCCACTCACCTCAACTAGAGAAAGCCCACGTGCAGCAACGAAGACCCAATGCAGCCAAAAACAAATAAATAAAATTAAAATTAAAAAAAAAGTAAGATTGGAAATGCTTGGAGCTGACAGGGTTGCAACTCTAAATAAGACGATACAAAAAAATAAGTAGTCAAGGAAAGCCTCACTGAGAAGGTGATCCGTCAGCAAACACCCGAAGGAGGTGAGGATACAAGCCTTGCAGGGACGGGAGTGGGGGGAAATACTTCAGACAGAGGTAAGAGCAGTGCAAAGGCCTTAGGACAGCAGCATGCCTGGTATTGCAGCTGAAGCAGAGAGATCCAGGAGAACAGATAGAGGCACAGACAGAAAAAAGTAGGGAAGGTGGGATGAAGCACTTCTACAATAATTGAGTAAGAACCTTAAAACATCTGCCCCTACATAAAAGCAATGAGAACACTGACAAGTATTGTCAACATCAACTTTTTCAAAACTCTGGAAATAAACAAAATCCCAGGAGAATTTATTCAAGAAAAATGGCTGAATGTCTGTAAGAACAAGTGAGCCTTGTGGTATTTTAACTTCCCCTATTCCCATTCCCCTCTTGCTAGCAACAAGGTAGGCTTCAAAATCAGCAGCCTTGCAACTACAATCCCTGTGAAACCAGCAAGCTGGCAGCCATAGGAGGGGATAAAACAGGCTTGGAGCATCCCCAAATTCCCATTCCCAGAGAAGTGCCACTTTTGCCCTATCTGGCGACTCACTCAAAAGCTCTATCCTCAGGGATTGTCCTTTTGTTTTTTTAAATACAATTTTTAAAGGATATACTCCATTTACAGTTATTACAAAATATTGGCTATATTCCCCAAGTTGCACAATACATCCTGTAGCCGATCTTACACCCAATAGTTGGTTCCTCCCAGTCCGCCACCCCTGTATTCCCCCCCCCGCCACTGGTAACCATTAGTTTGTTCTCTATATCTGTGAGTCTGTTTCTTTTTGTTATTTTCACTAGTTTGTTGTACTTTTTAGATTAGGGCTTGTCTTTTTTGACCTGATTCAGAGCTCGCTCTGTACAAACAGCCCATCCTGAGTGCATCTGTCAAAAACATCAGTGGCAATTTAACAACAGCTGCCTGAGGCTGTGATACCAACTGGGGCTAATAAGAGGCTTACCAAAAGATTTTTTTTTTAATATTGGGGAATGAAAAACCCCAATTCATTCCTGGAGACCTAGAAGCTCATGTCCATGTAGGCTGTCACATGCCCAGGGAAGACCTGAGAAGGCCCTAATCTGTCACCTCTGGCTGACCTTGAGGCTTTGAGCAAGCCAGAAGTAAAGGCTAAAAGTAGAATTGTAAACCACCCTCCAGAGCATTGCAAACATATTCCAACACACACACTTGAGTAGCCATTTGTGGCAAAGAATACAGACTTCACAGAATCAGTCCCAGAAAGTCACTAAACAAACAAACAACAACAACAAACCTGGGGTGAAGGAAATTCTGATTTCCAGAGCTGCCATTTAATATTATTTTAAATGTCCAGTTTTCAACAAAAATCACAAGATACTCAGAGAAACATGAAAGTATGGCCCATACATGGGGTGCCGGGGGAGGAAGGAGTCAACAGAAACTTTCCCAGAGAAAACCCAGACATTGGACCTACTAGACAAAGACTAGTAGGCCTCGTTACACGGCACATGGGATCTTAGTTCGCCAACCAGGGACCGAACCCACGCCCCCTGCGTTGGAAGCACAGAGTCTTAACCACTGGACCACCAGGAAAGTCCCATAGACAAAGACTTTAAATCAGCTATTATAAATATGTTCATAGAACTAAAGGAGGGCTTCCCTGGTGGCGCAGTGGTTGAGAATCCGCCTGCCGATGCAGGGGACACGGGTTTGTGTCCCAGTCCGGGAAGATCCCACATGCCTCAGAGTGGCTGGGCCCGAGAGCCGTGGCCGCTGTGCCTGCGCGTCTTGAGCCTGTGTTCTGCAGTGGGAGAGGCCACAGCAGTGAGAGGCCCATGTACCGCAAAAAAAAAAAAAAAAAAAGAACTAAAGGAATCCATATCTAAAGAACTAGAGCAAGTATGAAAACAATGTTGATTAGAACAAATAGACTGTTAATAAAGAGAAAGCAATTATAGAAAAAAATTTAAAATTCTGGAGTTGGAAAGTACAGTCTGAAATTAAAATTCCCTAGAGGGGCTCAACAGCAGATTTGAAACAGCAGAAGAATCAGTGAATTTAAAGATAAGGTCAGTTGAGGGCTTCCCTGGTGGCACAGTGGTTGAGGGTCCGCCTCCTGATGCAGGGGACACGGGTTCGTGCCCCGGTCTGGGAAGATCCCACATGCCGCGGAGCGGCTGGGCCCATAAGCCATGGCCGCTGAGCCTGCGCGTCTGGAGCCTGTGCTCTGCAATGGGAGAGGCCAAAACAGTGAGAGGCCCGTGTACCACACACACACAAAAAAGATCAGAGCCTCGGAGCCTGTGAGACAACAAAAAGCATACCAAGATACACATAATGGGAATCCTAGAAGGAGAGGAGAAAAAAGAAAATGACAAAAAATTTATGAAGAAATAATGGTCAAAAATTTCCCAAATTTGATGGAGGACATTAATCTATACATCCAGGAAGCTCAACAAATCCAAAAAGGATAAATTCAAAAAAATCTACACCTAAACACATAATGGTTAAACTGTGAATAAATAAAGAGAAAATCTTGAAAGCAGAAAGAGAAAAGCAACTCATCCAGCAAAAATGATCGTCAGTAAGATTAGGAGCTGACTTCTCTTCAGAAGCCATGATGTCCAGAAGATAGTGGGATGACATATTGAAAATGCTGGGGAAAAAAAAGACTATCAACCAAGAGTTCTATATCCAGCAAATCTATCCTTCAAAAATAAAGAAAAATTAATATAATCCCAGGTAAACAAAAACAGATAATTTAACACTAGCAAACCTTCCCTACAAGAAATACTAAAAGTTGCCCTTCCGGCTGAGATAGCACCAGACAGAAACTCAAATCCACATGAAGAATGGGTAAAGGTAATTAAATAGGTAAATATAAAAGACAGTATAGGGGCTTCCCTGGTGGCGCAGTGGTTGAGAGTCCGCCTGCCGATGCAGAGGACACGGGTTCGTGCCCCAGTCCGGGAGGATCCCACATGCCACAGAGCGGCTGGGCCCGTGAGCTACGGCCGCTAAGCCTGCGCGTCTGGGGCCTGTGCTCCGCAGCGGGAGATGCCACAACAGTGGGAGGCCCGCGTACCGCAAAAAAAAAAAAAAGACAGTATAAAGATATACAGTTTACCCTTAAACAACACAGATTTGAACTGAATGGGTCCACTTATACACAAATTTTTTCTAATAAATATACAGCTGGCACTCCATTTCCACAAATGCAGAACTCACAGATACAGGGAGCCGACTATAAGAGATCTGAGCATCTGCAGATTTTGGTATCTGTGGGGTGGTCCTGCACCCAATCCCCCATGCATACCAAGGGACCACTGTATATGCTTGAAATTCTTTCCCCTTATCTGACTTTTTAAAAATTGCATAAAGCAATAATTATAAAAGTAATAAGCTTATAGAACATAAAGACATAATTTGTATGACAATAGTACAAAGTACGGTGAGGTAACAAAGCTATATTGGAGTAAAGTTTTTGTGTACTATTAAAGTTAAGTTGGTATTAATTCAATTAACATTGTTTTAAGCAATTAACATTATTTTAAGTTAAGATAGTAACTGTAATCCCCAGGGAAACTACTAACACAATAAAAAAAATATGTATTCTAAAAGAAACAGCAAGAGAATTAAAATGGTACACTCTCTAAAACAAAAGAAGGCAGCACCTAGAGGATGAATAAATTCTGGAGATATAATGCACAGCATAATGATGATAGCCAACAATACTATTTTATATACTTCCAAGTTTCTAAGAGACTAGGTCTTAAATGTTCTTGTGCCACATAAAAGAAATAATAATTATGTGATACAGCAGAGGTATTAACTAGCTATGGTGGTAATCATAATGTAATATATATTATAAATGTATCAAATCAACATGTTGTACACGTTAAACTTACACAATGTCATATGTCAATTATATCAATATTTTTTAAAGGCACTATATATGCTAACAATGAACAACAGGAAAAGGAAATGAAGAAAACAATCCATTACAATAGCATCAAAAAGAAAAAAATATTTAGGAGTAAACTTAACCAAGGAGACAAAAAGACTTGTACACTGAAAACTACAAAACATTGCTGAAAGACATTAAAGACATCCTGTGTTCATGGACTGGAAGACTTGAAATTGTTAAAATGTCCATATTACCTAAAGTGATCTACACATTCAGTGCAATCCCTATCAAAATCCCAGTGACATTTTTTTTTTTGGCAGAACTGGAAAAAAATTCCTAAAATTCACATGGAATTTCAAAAGATCCCAAATAGCCAAAACAATATGAAGAAAGAAAAACAAAGCTGGAGGTCTCACACTTCCTGATTTCAAGGCATAATACAAAGCTACTGTAATTAAAACAGTTTACTGCCAGCATAAAAACAGACATACAGATCAGTGGAACAAAACAGAGTATCCAGAAATAAATTCTCATGTATATCACCAAGTGTTCATCAAAGGTGCCCAGGCTACACAATGGGGTAAAGAATAGTATTTCCAACAAATTGGGCTGGGGAACTGGATATCCACATGCAAAAAAATGAAACTGGACCCTTACCTTAGATGATATACAAAAATTAATTCCAAATGGATTAAAGACAAAAACATAAGACCTGAAACTATAGAACTCCTGGAAGAAAACATAGGGAGAAAGCTTCATGACATTGGATTTGACGATGATTACCTGGATATGGCAACAAAAGCACAGGCAACAAAAGCAAAAAGATAAATGGGACTACATCAAACTTAAAAACATCTGTGCAGTGAAAGAAACAATCAACAGAGTGAACAGGCAACCTACAAAATGGGAGAAAATATTTGCAAACCATGTATCTGATAAGGGTTTAACATCTAGAATATACAAAGAACTCTCAGCAACAACAACAAAAATCCAATTAAAAAATGGGCAAACAATTTAAATAAATATTTCTCCAAAGAAGACATACAAATGGCCAACAAGTATAGGAAAAGATGCTCAAGAGGAACTTCCCAGGTGGCCGAGTGATTAGGAATCCGCCTGCCAATGCAGAGGACACGGGTTTGAGCCCTGGTCTGGGAGGATCCCACATGCCGCGGAGGAACTGAGCCCATGCACCACAACTACTGAGCCTGTGCTCTAGAGCCCGCAAGCCACAACTACTGAGCCTGCCTGCCACAACTACTGAAGCCCACGTGCCTAGAGCCCATGCTCCGCAACCGCAATGAGAAGCCCGCACACTGCAACAAAGAGTAGCCCCCGCTTGTCGCAACTACAGAAAAGCCTGCACGCAGCAATGAAGACCCAACACAGCCAAAAATAAATAAATTTACAAAAAAAAAAAAGAAAAAGATGCTCAACATCACTAATCATTAGAGAAATGCAAATCAAAACCACAAAGAGATTATCATCTCACACCCATTAGGATGGCCACTATCTAAAAAACAGAAAATAACAAGTGCTGGCAAGGGTGTAGAGAAATTAGAACCCTTGTGCATTGTTGGTGGTAACGTGAAATGGTGCAGCTGCTATGGAAAACAGTATGGTGTTTCCTCAAAAAATTAAAAGTAGAATTAACAAAAGATACAGCAATCTCACTTCTAGGTATATATCCAAAAAAATTGAAAACAGGATCAAAGAGATAATTGAACGCCCACGTTTACTGCAGCATTATTCACAATAGCCAAGGGGTGGAAGCAACCCAAATATCCATCAAAAGATAAATGGGTTAAAAAAAAAGACAGGAGTAATGGAGAAACAGAGGAACAAAAATGATATAAGACAAATAGAGGGACTTCCCCAGCAGTCCAGTGGTTAAGACTCCACCTTCCAATGCAGGGGGCACAGGTTCAATCCCTGGTGGGGAACTAAGATCCCACATGCCATGTGGTGCAGCCAAAAAGAAAAAAGACATATAAAAAGCAAATATCAACAGTAATTAAACATAAATGGACTACACTCTCCAATCACAACACAGAGATTGGCAGACTGGATTTAAAAAATAATAATAATCCAACTTATCTTGTCTACAAAAATACACTTTAGATTCAAAGACACAAACAGGTTGTAAGTAAAAGGATGGGAAAAGATATACCATGCAAACAGTAATGAAAAGAGAGCAGGAGTGGCTACACTAATATCAGAGAAAATAGACTTAAGACAAAAATTGTTACTAGAGACAAAGGAGGACATTTTATAATGATAAAAGGGTTACTCCATCAGGAAGACATAACAATTATAGACATATATGCACTTAACAACAGAGCTCCAAAACACATGAAGCAACACTGACAGAACTGAAGGGAGAGACAGACAGTTCAACAATAATAGCCAGATACTCCAATATCCCACTTTCAACAATGGGTGAACGAGTACGCAGAATACCAACTGTATATTAGTTCACTATGACTGCCATTACAAAGTATCACAGGCTGGCTGGCTTAAACAACAGAAATTTATTTCCAACAGATTTGGAGGCTCCAAGTCCAAGATCACGGTGTTGGCAGGTTTGGTTTCTTCTGAGGCCTGTCTCCTTGGCTTGCAGATGGCCACCTTCTTGCTGTGTCCTCACGTGGTCTTTCCTCTGTCTGTGCACATCCCTGGTGCCTCTTCTGTGTGTTCTAATCTACTCTTCTTATAAAGACAACAGTCAAATTGGATAGGGCCCAGCCTAACGGTTTCATTTTAATTACTTCATTAAAACCCTATCTGCAAATACAGTCACATTCTGAAGTACAGGTTACAGCTTTACCATATAAGTTTGGGGGCAGGGAGGACACACAACTCTGCCCATAACAAACAGGAAATTTTAAAATGATGAATGGGATTATCGACATCCTATCAGGTCTTCCAAGCCATGGCACAGATTTTGGCTGTAACTCTGCATGAAATAGCCACTGAAGGTTTCTCAGCAGAGGAGTAATGTGATGACTCAGATTTTTAGAAAACTACTTTGGCTGCTATGCTGAAAATGGATTGTGGGCAAAAGCTGGGAGATGAGTTAGGAGGTGTATTAGTTTCCTATTTCTGCAGTAACAAATTATCACAAACTCAGTGGCTTAAAACAATACAAACTTATTATCTTATGGTTCTGCAGGTTAGAAATCCAAAGTCAATCTCACTGGGCTAAAGTCAAGGTGTCAGCAAGGCTGGTTCCTTCTAGAAGCTCTGAGGGAAGAAACCATTTTCTTGCCTTTTTCAGTTTCTATAAGCCACCTTGGCTCATGGCCCCTCCAAGCATCACTCCAACTTCTTTCTTCCATCATCACATCTAATACTCATTCTGATTCTCCTGCCTCCCTCTTATAAAAACTCTTTTGATTACATTGGGCTCACCTAAATAATTAAGAATTATCTCCCCTTTTCAAGATCCTTAATCTTATCTACAAAGTCCCTTTTACCATGTAAGGTAACACATTCACAGGTTCCAGGGATTAGAATGTAGACATCTTGCAGAGAGAGGCAGGCATTATTTAGCCCACCACAGGAGGCTATTCCAACAGTCCAGACAGGACTTCCCCGGTGGTCCAGCGGTTAACACCCTGTGCTTACAATGCTGGGGATACGGGTTTGATCCTTCGTTGGGGAACTAAGATCCCACATGCCGCCAGACAAGAGATAATGGTGGTTTGGATCAAAGCGGTAGCAGTGATGGTGGTGAGAAGTGGTGAAATTCTGAATATATTTTAAAGACTGATAGGATTCAAGATAGACTGGATTTGGGAAATGAAAAAATGAAAAGAATAAAAAATGACTTGTTAGGTGTAACTTTTTTCCTTTGAGGAATAAAAAGGGTGTTTATAAAGCCTTTCACTATGAGTCCTATCAGTCTCAGATCAAGAAGTGTTAAGGATCTAATATATCCCCAGAAATGCACTAAGTGCTAGAGACAAGAATGAGCTTGAACCCAGCCTATAAGCCAAGATATCTCAACAGGAAGCCATTTTGTGGACCACAGGATTCAATTCAACAAATATGTGACTGAATATCTATGACATTCTGGCTAATATGCATACTATAGAACAACACAAGTGTGTGCGTGGTGTGTACCATATAATACTTAAGAGATGTTTGAAAAGAGAGATGAATGGTGACTAGAGTATTAGGAAAGGGGTGAGATAAGACATGAATTCTGGAATAAAGAATGGCATCCAACCAGAAAAACTGCATAAATAAATGCTCAGAAATGGAAATTGACTTGGCAAGTGTGGATATCAGGGGCAGCAGGATCTCCACCCAAATAGCTTCAACAGCAAAGAAAAATGCATACTCCCAGGGGTGTGGGGTGTTGCCTACCACAAGCTTGAACCCTCTTTCAAGTATCACGGTTTACTACTGTTACATGGGCTTTTGCTCACACTGTGCACACTCTGAAATAGAAGCACAAAAATGACAATGTACCTCTCCAAAGCTGGTCAACAAATCTCCCAAAAATTTCTACAGATGATCACACAAGCCACTTTAAAAAGGAGCCAACTGGATCTGTCATATATTATCCAAAAAAGGGAGAAAATATGTTGAGCAAGGACTTTAGGTTTCTTACACCATCAAAGAAAGGAAAAAACTCAAGAATATTCTCCAATTACGCATTTTATTCTAGTGGTTCTCAACCCCGATTATAGGCAAGAGTCACTTGAGGTGAACACACCAACGCCCAGATGCCTACTACAAACCAATGAAATAAAAATTGTCTAGGAGTAGAGCACAGCATTCTTTTTTTTTTTTTAATTTATTTTTTGCTGTGTTCGGTCTTCATTGCTATGCGAGGGTTTTCTCTAGTTGTGGCAAGCGGGTGCTACTCTTTGTGGCAGTGCACGGGCTTCTCATTGTGGTGGCTTCTCTTGTTGTGGAGCATGGGCTCTAGGCGCACAGGCTTCAGTAGTTGCAGCACACGGGCTCAGCAGTTGCGGCACACAGGCCCTAGAGCGTGCGGGCTTCAGCAGTTGCGGTGCACGGGCTCAGTAGTTGTGGCCCGTGGGCTCTAGAGCATAGGCTCAGTGGTTGTGGCGCACGGGTTTAGTTGCTCCTCAGCATGTGGGATCTTCCCGGACCAAGGACTGAACCTGTGTCCCCTGCATTGGCAGATTCTGAACCACTGTGCCACCAGGGAAGTCCCACATCATTCTTATTTTTAAAACATCTCCATGTTGGGAATTCCCTGGTGGTCCAGTGGTTAGGACTCCGCACTTCCAATGACGGGGGCCCAGGTTGCATCCCTAGCTGGGAACTAAGATCCTGCAAGCTACGCAGCATGGCCAAAGAAAAAAGAGATCCCCATGTGAATATAATGTACAGCCAGGATTAATAACTACTACTTTACTGAAATGTTGGGCATTTCACTGTTCCAGATTCCTCTTTGGCAACTTCTGTGGCTCCCAATCCTGGCTTTTGTAACCTGAGTGATATTACAAATATTCAATAACTGGTACAACATTAAACAGAAAGTAGACTGACTACAGCACTGGAACTGAGTCAAGGCTCCCTGCTGGAGCAGTGGAGGAGACCCCCAGGGAAGAGAAAACATGCAGGTAGGAGCTATTGCACAAGTCCAGCAGTATTTCACTACTTTAGCAACTGGCACATGCTGGCTCAATACCTGCCCTTTCTCCAACTGTCTCAAAGGGTATGACAAAATTATCAAAATAAATCTGCATGTTCTTGATTTATTGAAAGAAACAGAAATATATGATGGATGGCCCTTTAAACAACATAAAGGTCAGTGCTCTATAATCAAGTATCAAAGATACACTGGAGGGGGTCAGTAATTCCATAAAGTTTGGGAATTGTTTTCTAAAATCAAAAATAGTATAATCTACAGGGAACTATATTCAATATCCTGTGATAAACCATAACGGAAAAGAATATGAAAAAGAATGTATATGTAGGTATAACTGAATTACTTCGCTGTACAGCGAAATTAACACATTGTAAATCAACTATACTTCAATAAAATAAACTTTTTAAAAATAGTATAATTTATGTATCCCCTCACTGGGTCTTTTTCACAGTTCTGTAATACCCTGAATTCACTTGAAAAGTGATTTCTTAATTTCTCAAAGGGCAATTCTCTACATGTCAAGAAAACTGATACACACAGGCAAGGCTGTATCTGATGCCATGTGAGCTTGATTTTCCTGCTGAGTATGCAGCAA
>NW_006780322.1:3323911-3330119 GCF_000442215.2 Lipotes vexillifer
GCAGCAACATGTCCCCTTTCTTTAAAAAGTGACTGGCTGTAGGGCTTCCCTGGTGGCGCAGTGGTTGAGAGTCCACCTGCCGATGCAGGGCACATGGGTTCGTGCCCCGGTCCAGGAAGATCCCACAAGCCGCGAAGCGGCTGGGCCCGTGAGCCATGGCCGCTGAACCTGCGCGTCCGGAGCCTGTGCTCCGCAACGGGAGAGGCCACAACAGTGAGAGGCCCACGTACCACAAAAAAAATTTAAAAAGTGACTGGCTGTAATGCAGGGGACAAGTGTTCAATCCCTGGTCCGAGAAGATCCCACATGCTGCAGAAACCCATGCACCACAACTACTGAGCCTGCGCTCTAGGGCCCGTGTGCCACAACTACTGAACCTGCATGCTGCAATTACTGAAGCCCACGTGCCTAGAACCTGTGCTCTGCAACAAGAGAAGCCACCACAATGAGAAACCCACGCACTGCAAGGAAGAGTAGCCCCCGCTCACCGCAACTAGAGAAAGCCCACACCCAGCAACGAAGACCCAACACAGCCAAAAAATAAAAAATTAAAAGAAAAAAAGTGACTGGCTGTCTCTATACAAATTCTATATATTTTCCTAGTAAACTGCTTGTCTCTCTACTAGAATATGTATTCTTTGAGGGCAGGGACATGTTCTGGGTTCTACATCTTTAGGACCTAGAATACTGCCTGGCACATAATAAGTACTCAATATTTGGTGAATGAAGAAACGAATGAATGACTACTTTAAAACAACCTGCACTATAGCTGAACTTAACGTACCCGCTGGAAAGGAGTTCAAGAAATTGACCTCAGAATGATGTTTAGAAAGAAAGAAATCCCTAACTACTATAAGTTACAGAAACTAGAGTACATTTATCCTATTCACCGCTTACATTTGTGCTGAACAATACTTGGTCATATGACATGTAATTTTACCTTTTTTTTTTTGACAGATTTAATTTTATTTGTTTTTTTTGGCTGCGTTGCGTCTCTGTTGCTGCATGCAGGCTCTCTCTAGTTGTGGCGAGTGGGGGCTACTCTTTGTTGTGGTGCACAGGCTTCTCCTTGCAATGGCTTCTCTTGTTGCGGAGCATGGGCTCTAGGCACGTGGGCTTCAACAGTTGCAGCACGCAGGCTCAGTAGTTGTGGCACGCAGGCCCTAGAGAACGTGGGTTTTTGTAGTTGTAGCGCGCAGGCTCTAGGGCGCACGGGCTCAGTAGTAGTGGCTCGCTGGCTCTAGAGCACAGGCTCAGCAGTTGTGGCGCACAGGCTTAGTTGCTTCACAGCATGTGGGATCTTCCCAGACCAGGGATCGATCCTGCATCCCCCGCGTTGGCAGGAGGATTCTCATCCACTGTACCACCAGGGGAAGTCCCTAATTTTACCTTTTTAACAATTATTTTATTCCGTTGGCACAGTCACAGTAATGAAACATTATTAGCATACAAGCTGAGTTTCTCCAGCATCTAAAACTGTAAACCAGCATAAAAATTAGCACATGCCAATGACCTTAAAAAAAAAAAACAGGTTGTATCTTTCAAAGGTAGACTGGTTATCTTATGTTATTTTTCCTACTTACCAAAGCAATGCATATTCATACACAAAGAAATTTTTGAAAATACAGAAAAACAGAGAAGGAAAAGAGGCACCTGTATTCTCACTACACAAGACAGTGTGGGAATTTAATATCCTAATTTAAATTCCTGGGTCTCAGAACTGATATTTCAGGCTGCTGGCTCACTGAAACATCACATCACAGTTAAATAAAGCTCATTTAAGTTTTCTGATCCTTTCTACAAGCTCTTGTACACATCAGCTCATTCATCTACACACAACACTAAAACAGTTCCGAGATTAAGAGGGAGGACTCTGGAGCCAGACTGCCTGGGTAAGAACTCCAGCTCCACCAGTTACTAGGCGGGTGGACTTGCACACTTGAAACCTCTCTAAGCTTCCACCTTCCACACCTGTGAAAAGAAGCTAATAACAGTACTTACGTCAGAGAGCTGTCACGAGACTTCAAGGAGTTAATACTTGTAGAGCATTTTAAAGTGTCTGGTAACATTAAATAAGCAGTTGCAAAATATGTTTTCAGAAGCAAAAATAAACTACCCTTTCAGCTTCGAAGTGGATAAATGGTCTGCGTATTGCATACAAAACATTTTGCCTAACGATCTTAAAAACAGGCTGCAGTTAGGTAGAGAACTGTTCCAAAAAACTATAATTCCTACAGATCATCTAATAAGTCTTAGGTTAAATGGAAGAGAAGAAATTACCTCATAAACTTGTCTAATATATCCTCTACCCACATGTGCATTCGGAGGGACTGAAATCCATAGTGCCAAATTAGTTTAATCATGTTTATTATAAACCAGCTGTTCTCCTCATATACCAGAGTCTCTCCGTTATACACGCCCACTAGGCCACTAGGGCTCTGAACAGCAGAGAGACCTGTAAAAACAAAGAAAGGTAGCTAAGTCAGTGGTTTCTGTACTGCTCAAATGAGAGAAGGTAATCTGAAGCTAGCGGGGACGTTCTGAAGTGAGTGAATCCGGGCTTCCCCCAGTTCTCAGGAGACATGTTAAAGGAGCTCTGTCTTTAGAACAGTGGGTGATACACTAGACACCACACTTTCCAAAAGCGGATTCCCTGAAAGATGGGTTGGATGATCATGCAGATATATCAAAACGAGACTGTCTATAGTTAGTCTAAAAAGACTAAAACGTCAAAAGAAAAAAACCAAATGATGAGCTGAATTCAACTTAAAAACAGAAATGTCAGACATGACTCTTGGCAGCATAAATGGCTCCTGGCATACACTCGCCCTCATGGAGGAAAGAGGCCCAGGAGGCGTCCACCAGAGATGTGGCAAGCAGCTAAGGAAAAGGAGTCAGCCCCATTCCTGTGCAAATCCTATTTTGCATAACTGGATATTTCTGATAACTGGAAGAAGGCCAAAATTACACAATATTCCCTGAGGAAAGAGCCTGCAGAGGCTGGCCACGCTTCCCCCACACCTGTCCGGTGCCTCTGCTGATAGGCAAGCAGTCCGATGTCCCAAGTTCTAGGCACATGTTTGCACCTACAGCTGTGTGAGTGACCTTAAGCCAGACACCTCAAGTCTCTGGGCCTCATTTCCCCAGCTGTAAAATGAGCACGCTAGGGTTTCTGCTAACTCAAACCATTCTTTGATTCTTTAACACGAACCCAGAGGTTTAAGAACCCACAGCAGCAACCATCCCCACCCTGTGCCCCATGGCTGTAATTCCAGATAACTGAAGATACAGATAACTAGTGTCCCATTACAGCAGAGCAGCTCCTAAGGCAGTACCAATTGCTAGCAGGAAAGTGAGAAAAGCAGTTTTACCAGCTTCACTGTAACAGACGATTAACAAGGCAGGAAAGTTTCAGTTCCCTATCTGACAACAATATCCATGCATATTGAAGTCTGCTTAGCTCTAAGACCAAATTACATACCCAGGTCCTTGACAAAACGCTTCATGTGCAGATTTAAAGGATGGATGACAGAACCTCCTGACTCATATTCTTGCCCCTGCATAGTCACGGTGGCCAGACGGCCCCCCACCTCTCCTTTTTCAAACACGTCAATCTTCACATCGTTCCCAAATTTCTGCCGCAGATAATAGGCTGCTGAAGTGCCACCAATGCCAGCTCCAATAATCGCTATGGGGGAAAATAAAGGAACAGGTTTTTTTCCCTCTTACTAGCTTTGTAGGTTTGCTTTGTTTTTGAAAGGCCATAAATCAACAACTGACGTTGCTTAAGGCTGTTATCAACAATTTAGGGAAGCCTGGGGAGGGGGAAGCAAGTGACAGCTGCAGTGAAGATAGAACTATGAATCTGGCCAGACACTGCCCCCAGACAAAAGTAGTAGTTACACTTTTTTTTTTTTGCCAGATGGCCCAAGATTCTCACAGTTCGTTGCGGAAGGACCAAGTGGATCGCCGCACACCCTTCTTTGTGCCCAATGCAAAGGAACAGAGGAGGCGGGGCCTTTCCAGGACGCATTTCAAATAAAGTGGCCGCCATTTTTGCCTTGATTTGTTCCGTCTCGTTAATGTAAACAGGTTAATGATTCCAAAGGACACGGCTTAAAGGGGAATAAAAAAAACAAAGCAAAACAAAATAAACAGGGGGAAAACCACCAAAACGACTCAAACTAAAAGAGTGACTGTTTCAGCTCTGTAGTCGTCCTAGGCAGAGAACTTGTGCAAGCCAGGGAACTGTGCCAGCCGGCCGACTTCAGCAAAGCGGACGGGGGGAAGGGCGCCCCAGCCCATCACTGGAAGCAGACGCGGTCAGCGCGGTCAGCTTATCTGCGCTTCTTGGTGTGCTGTGCCCGCGTGCGCCTCTCATCTGCAGAGCGGAATTGGCCTGTCGCTCCCGGACCAGCCAGAAGACCGACCTCCCAACAAGTGCAGCAAGGGAAGGCCGCGGGAGGGGCCTCAGCCTCCCCGGAGCCCAAGGCCTCCGACTCAGGGGCTGCAGGGAGGCCTGGCGCCCGCCCGCCAGCCCGGGTCGCCCCCCTCCACGGCCCATTGCTCAAGCGGGCAAGTCTCCACGCCCGGGAAAGGGCGGTCCCTGGGACACGTAAAGCAGTCCCAAGGTGCGAACCGGGAAGAGCTCCACTTGCGCAGGGAGCTCGTTCTGCGCGGCCCGGCGGGCGTCGCGGGTGCCCGGCCTGGAGCATCAGGCAGCGGCCGCCCGGCGTGGGGCGCGCTCCCACCGCCCCCCGCCGCGCGCCGCCTTCTTCTCGCCTACCGATATTCTCCGGCGGGGCCCGTGGCTCGGCGCTCCCAGGGAACCCCCAGCTGCACAGCAGCAACAACCCCAGCCACAGCCCCACGGTCGAGCAAGCGAGCCGCCCACCGGTGCGCTCCATGGCTCTCAGAGCGCTGCTGTCGGACTGGAAAGCCCAGCTGTCAGCCCGCATTTGAGTCTGCGCTCTCTGCCCGCCCCGCCCCCTGGCTGGCCTCGCCCCTCCAAGCCCCGCCCAGGTCCACCCCCAACCTACTCCGCTCTCCTGCACAGGCCCTTGACACCCCATAGCCGCCCTTGACACCCCAGGGCCACCCTTCCCTCCAAGAGCTGCCAACCCGGTCCTCTCGGTCCCATAAGCCCGCCCTTCCCCTCCGAAGCCCACGCTGCTTCAGGGAGACACCCAAGGCCCCAGGGGAGCCTCACCCCAGCTTTTAATTTCTTCAGCCGTGCCTTCTTCTGTCCTTTCAGTCGCTCTTGCTCAAACAATGCACACAGCTAATCGCTGCCAGAAACTGACCAGGGTTGCAACAAACACTTTACTGAATGATCAGTATGTTCGGGACTGTTGGGTACATGGGTAAATGGTACTAGGTAGCAGGAAAAATGGGGGAGACCTGGGATGGGGTGGTCCAAATTGAGGGGAGTGGAAAAATAGTGACAGACATGAATAAAAGTAGTGTACTCACCTCATATGCTGGAACATTACGCAAGCATTAAAAAGATTTGTAGCATCAGTATCTATTGTCCTAGTATTGTTAGGTGAGAAAATCTGCTGACTGAGTGATGGGTATTATATGATGCCATTTCTGTAATTAAAATACCCCCACCCAGTCAAAAAAAAAAGGAAAAGAAAAAACTAGTACATGAACATGAAGAACACTATGGATGGAAGGAAAACAAGTTGGATAAAAAGAAAGGTTAGGGACTTCCCTGTGGATAAGACTCCGAGCTCCCAATGCAGGGGTCCTGGGTTCGATCCCTGGTCAGGGAACTAGATCCCACATGCATGCCACAACTAAGACCCGGAGCAACCAAATAAATAAATAAATAAAATTATGGTTTAAAAAAAGAATAAGCTTGGAGAAAGGAAGCAGAAAATCCACTACAAAAAAGGACTCATTTATTGGACAAATATTTATTGAGTTCCTTCCAAGTGGCATGCAGTGTTCCAGGAACTTGAGAAAAACCAGTAGAAAATATTGATTTTTTAAAATATTGATTCTAATGACAAAGACATTCTAGTGGAGGGAGACAGATGACAATTAGAGTAAACAAGTAAATGATGTAGGGTGGGAAAAGAGGAAAGGGGAATGGCTTGCAATTTTAAATAGGATGGTCAGATCAAGCCTCATTGAGCAGGATGGCATTTGAGCAAAAGTTTGCAGTAAGTGAGAGAGTGGGCCAGGTGAATATCTAGGGAAA
>NW_006780322.1:3330175-3335389 GCF_000442215.2 Lipotes vexillifer
GGGAAAGAGCTTTCTAGGCAAGGAAAATGCCTGGCATGTTTGTGGAACGGCCAGTAGAGCACAGTAAGAAAGGGGGAAATGGAGGTGTTAATGGAACAAGATGAAAGTCACACAAGAAATAAACACTTCCATGTAAGAACATAAAAATAGGGACTTTGCTGGTGGTGCAGCAGTTAAGAATCCGCCTGCCAATGCAGGGAACACAGATTCAAGCCCTGGTCCAGTAAGATCCCACATGCCACCGAGCAGCTAAGCCCGCGAACCACAACTACTGAGCCTGTGTGCCACAACTACTGAAGCCCACGTACCTAGAGCCCAAGCGCCACGACAAGAGAAGCCACTGCAACGAGAAGCCCACGCACTGCAATGAAAAAAAAGAAATAAAGTCTTTTAAAAAAAACAGAAAGAACATAAAAATATGAAGATTAAGTCTCCTTTTTCTACAAGTTACAAAGAAAGAACTAAATTATGTGTTTTTTACTTTTCTTTTTCCAAACTACATTATGCCCACAACACCTAAGTACATTAAGCCTAAAAGCCCTTCAATAAATATATGTTGGTTGATTAGAATTTACCGTGTCAGTGAACTTCACACACCTGTCCTAAGTGGAAACTTTCATTTCTGCTTCTGAAACATTAGGAAAGATTCTGCTGAAAGGACCCTTGATGAAGAGACAGTAAAAAAGACTTGCAAAGTGGAGGTGGATTGAAGGCTTTCTCATTCTGCACTCTTAACTTTTCAAAAGAATACTGTCACTAAAACTTAAAAAGATGTTTTTAAAGTCATTGGTGGAAAATGTTACCATGTATATGAAGTGTAATGATAAAGTAATATAAGAAATATTTATTTAAAGAAGTGTTCAAGAAAGCAGTCTCCTTAAGAACCTAGACACTAAGATCCTCTCCTTGACCAAACTCTAGCCAGGTTCTTCTGAGGCCTCTTCTCAACAGGGCCTCAGCTCTAGCATATAGAGACTAACATAGTTTACAACAGCTCAAAGCCGCATCCTTGGAATGAGCCCAACTTCCCTTAAAGTGCCTATCTGAAAAAACTCAAGGCTGCCAAAAAATTTTAGTGTTAGTTCCAGCTAACAAATGAAGATAGAGTCCCTATCTTCTAGTCTTTGTGGAAGGACTGGAGACTAAATTTGATAAGCAGCGGTTAACGAAAGCAGAGGGATTTCACTTGCCTAACAGCTGCTTCTTAATTTTTATAATCTTTCATTTCCCTGACTCTACTGGTCCCCTAGTCATCCCCCCACCCCCATTCTCTCATTCTCCTTTTAAAACATGAGATCACCTATGTAAAAATCGAAGTTGATTTGAACATTTCCCTATTGCAACAGTATATCATTGATTAAAAGTTAAATGTTGACAGGTGTCCAGTTTTGTATTCACACTGGACTTCTCCCCAGTGAAATACTAAATTACTGATAAAAGTTAAAATTTAACAAGTGTATGGCTTTTTTTGTCTATGACAACACTGAAATCAATAATTCTGCTATGTGTCCAGGTTTTTTTTCTTCATTGGAACTACCTTAAGAGATTCATTTGCATATGCTGTTACTTCCAAACATCTCATTTCTTTCTTATTCTAAATAGTGTAAATGATATTCATTCTGTCCTAGGCAAGATAGGAAATTTAGAGGCAATATGAGAAAAGATAAACATATTTGATTACATAAAACATAAACATTTTCAGATGGCAAGAGATAAAATTTTTAAAGTTTAAAAAACAATGAATATTTGCCACTAAAATGACAGACAAGATGGTGGTTTATATCACAAACATACAAAGAACTCTACAAATGGATAAGAAGAGGTAAAAAACTCAATATAAATACAGACAAAGTACATAATTAGGTAAATCACAAAAGAGAAGGAAAGTGCCATTGGTCAAAAAGACAAGATGAAGAAATTCTCAACTCCAGTCGTAGTTTAAATGAATGTAACTGCAAACAAGGAGATACCAGTTTTCATCAATCATATTGGGGGAAACTAATAAGAATAATAACATCTTAATGCAGAAAAAAAGGTGGAGTAGACATAGATCTAAGGTACTGACTTTGTTGGTGGGGGTGTGAATGACTAAAACCTTTTAACAACAATTATTTATTAAGATACATAAAAAGATAATATTGGGTTGGCCAAAAAGTTCATTTGGGTTTTTCCGTAAGATGGTATGGAAAAAAACTGAATGAACTTTTTGGCCAACCCAATATTTAATTTATAAATCCCATGTTTGGAAATCTACAGAGATAAAATAATTAGTCATAAAGGTATATGTACCAGGATGCTTACTGCAACATTGTTTGTAGTGGGGGGGGGGGAACAGGTGTAAAATACTAGCAGACATAAGGGAGACATTCACTGGAATACAAAAATATTGGGGAATTAAACACCAATATCACATCAATGGACAGATCTCCAGACAGAAAATCAATGTAGAAACACTGTTCTTAAACAACACAGTAAACCGGTTTGACTTAATAGATATATAAAGAAAATTGCATTCAAAACAGCAGAATACACATTCTTTTCAAGTACACCAGGAACATTCTCCAGGATAGATCACATGATAGTCCACAAAATAAGTCTCAGTAAAGTTTAAAAGATTGAAATCATGTCAAACATCTTTTCCAACCACAACACTATGAGACTAGAAATCAACTACAAGAAACAAAAAAGTGCAAAAAACACAGTACAAACATGTGGCGGCTAAACAATATGCTGCTGAACAACCAATGGGTCACTGAAGAAATCAAAGAGGAAATCAAGAAATACCTGAAGACAAATGAGAAAACAAAAACGCAATGACCCAAAAGATATTGGACCCAGCAAAAGCCGTTGTAAGAGGGAAGTTTATAGCAATAGAAGCCCACCTCAGGAAACAAGAAAATTCTCTAATAAACAACATAATCTTACACTTAAGGGAACTACTAAAAGAACAAACAAATCCAAAGTTACTAGAAGGAAAGAATCATAAATAACAGAGCAGAATTAAATAAATAGAAACTAAAAAACAACAGAAACTACTAGTGAAACTAAGAGCTGGTTTGTTGAAAAGATAAAACAAAATTGATAAACCTTGAGCCAGACTCATCAAGAAAAAGAAGAGAGAGGGCCCAAATAAATAAAATCAGAAATGAAAAAGGAGAGGATACAACCAATGCCACACAAATACAAAGCCTCGTAAGACAGTACTATGAACAATTATATGCCAATTAAATGGACAACCTAGAAGAAATGGACAAAGTCCTAAGAATGTGAAATATCCAAAGGCTGAATCAGGAAGAAATAGAAAATATGAACAAACCAATTACCAATAATGAAATTAAATCAGTAATCAAAACACTCCCAACAAACAAAAGTACAGGATCAGATAATGTCACAGGTGAATTCTACCAAATGTTTAGGGAAGAGTTAATATCTACCATTCTCAAACTATTCTAAAAAATTGCAGAGGAAGGAACACCTCCAAATTCATTCTATGAGGCCAGCATCACGCTGACACTAAAACCAGGCAAAGATATCACACACAAAAAGAAAATTACAGGCTAATGTCACTGATGAACACAGATGCAAAAATCCTCAACAAAATATGAGCAAACTGAATCCAAAAATACTTTAAAAGGATCATACAACAAGACCAAGTGGGATTTATCCCAGGGATGCAAGGATAGTTCAATATCCAATAATCAGTAAATGTGATGCACCACAGTAACTAACCAAAAAATAAAACCATATGATCATCTCAATAGATGCAGAAAAATACTTTCAACATAATTTGACACCCATTTATGATTAAAACTCTGAACAAAGTGGGTGTAGACGTTACATAACTCAACATAATAAAGGCCATATATGAGAAACCCACAGCGAACATCATAATCAATGATGAAAAGATGAAAGCATTTCCTCTAAGACCAGGAGTAAGACAAGGATGATCACTCTTGCCACTTTTATTCAACTAGTATTGGAAGTCCTAGCAACAGCAATCAGAAAAGAATAAGAAATAAAAGGAATCCAAACTGGAAAGGAAGAAGTAACATTGTCACTGTTTGCAGATGACATGATACCATACACAGAAAATCCTGAAGGTGCCACCATCTAGAGTTCATCAAGGAATTTTGTCAAGTTGCAGAATACAAAATTAATATACATAAATCTGTTGCATTTCCATATACTAACAATGAACTATCAGAAAAAGAAATTATGAAAATGGTCTTATTTACAATCACGTAAAAACTGCAATCAGGTATCTTCACACTAGTCAGAATGACCATCATCAAATATTCTACAAACAATAAATGCTGAAGAGGGTGTGGAGAAAAGGGAACCCTCTTGCACTGTTGGTGGGAATGTAAATTGATACAGCCACTGTGGAGAACAGTATGGAAGTTCCTTAAAAAATTAAAACTAGAACTACCATATGACCCAGCAATCCCACTACTGGGCATATACCCAGAGAAAACCATAATTCAAAAAGACACATGCACCCTAATGTTCATTGCTGTGCTATTTACAATAGCCAGGTCATGGAAGCAAACTAAATGCCCATCGACAGACAAATGGATAAAGAAGATGTGGTACATATATACAGTGGAATATTACTCAGCCATAAAAAGGAACAAAATTTGGTCATTTGTAGAGATGTGGGTGGACCTAGAGTCTGTCATACATAGTGAAGTAAGCCAGAAAGAGCAAAACAAATATCATATATTAACACATATATGTGGAATCTAGAAAAATGGTACAGATGTACCTATTTGCAGGGCAGGAATAGAGATGTAGACATAGAGAACGGACATGTGGACACAGGGGCAGGAAGGGGAGGGTGGGACGAATTGGGAGATTAGGATTAACATATATACACTACCATGTAAAATAGATAGCTAGTGGGAACATGCTGTAAAGCACAGGAAGCTCAGCTCGGAGTTCTGTGATGACCTAATTCGTGGGATGGCGGGGGTGGGAGGGAGGTCCAAGAGGGAGGGTATATAGGTATACATATAGCTGATTCACTTCATTTTACAGCAGAAACTAACACAACATTGTAAAGCAATTATACTCTAATAAAAACTAAAAATTAAAAAATTAAAATGTCTGAGAAAAAAATACCAATGGCATTTTTCCCAGAACTAGAACAAATATATATATATATATATATATATATATATATATATATATATATATATATATATATAAATTTTT
>NW_006780322.1:3335478-3340324 GCF_000442215.2 Lipotes vexillifer
CTGGGGCACAAACCCATGTCCCCTGTATTGGCAGGCGGACTCTCAACCACTGCGCCACCAAGGAAGCCCTAGAACAAATAATATTTTTAAATGTATGGAGACACAAAAAACCCTGAATAGACAAAAGAATCTTGAGAAAGAACAGAACTTCAGGTATCATCCTTGACTTCAGACTATACTACAAAGCCACAGTAATGAAAACAGTATGATAATGGCACAAAAAAATGACAGATAGCTCAATGGAACAAAATGGAGAGCCCAGAAATGAACCCACACTTTTATGGACAATCTATGACAAAGGAGGCAAGAACATACAATGGGGAAAGAACGTCTTCAATAAATGGCAATGGGAAATGTGGACAGCTATAAAGACTCAACTCAGCCAATAAATAAATAAATTTATAAAAAAAAGAAAGGGGGGTCTTCCCTGGTGGCACAGTTGTTGAGAGTCCGCCTGCCGATGCAGGGGACACGGGTTCGTGCCCCAGACTGAGAAGATCCCACATGCCGCGGAGCGGCAGGGCCCATGAGCCATGGCCGCTGAGCCTGCGCGTCCGGAGCCTGTGCTCCTCAACAGAAGAGGCCACAGCAGTGAGAGGCCCGTGTACCGCAAAAAAAAAAAAAAGAAAAAAAAAGAAAAGGGACTTCCCTGGTGGCGCAGTGGTTAAGAATCCCCCTGCCAATGTAGGGAACACAGGTTCGAGCCCTGGTCCAGGAGGATCCCACATGCTGAGGAGCAACCAAGCCCGTGCGCCACAACTACTGAGCCTGCACTCTAGAGCCCGCGAGCCACAACTGCTGAGCCTGTGAGCCCAGCTACTGAAAGCCGCATGCCTAGAGCCCGTGCTCTGCAACAAGAGAAGCTACCACAATGAGAAGCCCACACACTGCAACACAGAGTAGCCCCCGCTCGCTGCAACTAGAGAAAGCCCACGCGCAGCAACAAAGACCCAACAAAGCCAAAAATAAATAAACTTAAAAAAAATTATTTTGCATGTAGCTCTTTTTTTTACAGAGCTACATGCAAAATAATTAAACTGGAGTACTTTCTCACAGCATGCAAAAAAATAAATTCAAAATGGATTAAAGACCTAAATGTAAAACCTAAAATGATAAAACTTCTTGAAGAAAACATATAACTCTTTGACATTGGTCTTAGCAATATTTTTTGGATGTGTTTCCTCAGGCAAGGGAAACAAAAGCAAAAATAAATAAATGGGGCTACATCTAACTACTAACTTTTCCACAGAGAAAGAAACTATCAACAAAATGAAAAGGTCACCAACTCAACTGGAGAACATATTTGCAAATGTTATATACAATAAGGAGTTAATATCCAAAATATACAAAGAAGTCACATAACTCAAAATCAAAAAAACAAAAGACCCCATTAAAAAATAGATAGAGGACCTGAATAGACATTTTTCCAAAGAGGACATATAGATTGTCAATAGGCACATGAAAAGATGCTCAGCTTCACTAATCATCAGGAATGCAAATAAAAATCACAATGAGGTATCACCTCACACCTGTCAGAATGGGTATCATCAAAATGACAACAATGGGAAGTTCCCCAGTGGTTCAGTGGTTAGGACTCCAAACTCTCACTACCGAGGGCCTGGGTTTGATCCCTGGTGGGGGAACTAAGAACCCACAAGCCAAGCGGTATAGCCAAAACACACAAACAAACAAAATTGCAGCAAATAACAAGTGTTAGTGAGGATGTAGAGAAAAGGAAACTGCTGTGCACTGATGGTGGGCTTATGACCTGGGCAGCCACTATGGCAAACAATTTGAATATTCAAAAAAATTTTTACAGAATTCCCTGGTTGCCCAGTGGTTAGGACTCTGTGCTTTCACTGCCGAGGACCTGAGTTCGATCCCTGGTAGGGAAACTAATCCCACGAGGTGGGCAGCATGCCCCCCCCCAAAAAATTTACAATATAACTACTATACAATCCAGCTGCTTCACTTCTGAGTATTTATCAGAAAAAAACAAAACACTAATTCAAAAAGATATGTGCGCCCTCATGTTCATTGCAGCATTATTTACAATAGCCAAGATATGGAAGCATCTTTTTATTAAAAATTTTATTGGAGTATAGTTGATTTACACTGTATTAGTTTCATGTGTACAGCAAAGTAAATCAGTTATATATATACAGATATCCACTCTTTTTTTAATTCTTTTCCCATATAGGCCATTACAGAGTATTGAATAGAGTTCCCTGTGCTATAGAGCAGGTCCTTATTTGTTATCTATTTTACATATAGTAGTGTGTATATGTCAATCCCAATCTTCCAATTTTTCCCTCCCCACCCTTACCCCCTGGTAACTGTAAGTTTCTTTTCTGCATCTGTGACTCTATTTCTGTTTCATAGATAAGTTCATTTGTATCCTTTTCTTAGATTCCACATATAAGTGATATCATATGATATTTGTCTTTCTCTGACTTACTTCACTCAGTATGACAATCTCTAGGTCCATCCATGTTGCTGCAAATGGCATTATTCCATTCTTTTTTATGGCTGAGTAATATTCCATTGTATATATGTACCATATCTTCTTCATTCATTCCTCTGTTGATGGATGTTTAGCTTGGAAGCATCTTAAGTGCCCATCAATAGATGAATGGATAGAGAAGTATATAAATATACATACATATAGATACATATATTTACTATATATAATGAATATATAAAATAAATATATATAGAAAAATATATAGAAAGAAATATATTAGATATATATAAAAGTATATATTAGATATTCCTTCCTATATATTATATAGCAAGGAATATATTATACATAATATATATAAAGGAATATTACTGAGCCAGAAAAAAGAATGTAATCATGACATTTGTGACATCATGGATGAACCCAGAGAGTATTATGCTAACTGAAATAAATCAGACAGTGAAAGATAAACCCTGTGCGATTTCACATATATGTGGAATCTAAAAAACAAAACAAATGAACACACATAACAAAACAGAATCATAGTTACAGAGAATGAACAGGTAATTGTCAGAGGAGAGAAGGTCATGGGAAGGAGTGAAATAGGTGAAGGAGATTAAAAGGTACAAAAACAAACAAATAAAAAACAGGTGAAACCTGAATGTATGTCAATGGATGCCATTTATCACTTATTCAATTTGCCACTGAAAAAATTGTGGCATATTCTGTGGACTCTTTGCTGCTTTTAAAATAACAATTAATTAGATCCATATTAGTTGAACTGGAGAATATCTATGATGCAAGTTTAAGTGAGAAAAGAAAGTTGCAAGTAATATCCATGGTGTAACCACATTTTAAAAAATAACAAAACCCCAAAGTACTTACAGACATGTGCATCTGTATGCATGCAAAGTAAGATGTGGAAGCTTACAAACTAATGGGGGGAGGATAAGGTGATTATTAATTATTTCCTTATTTCTCTACATTGTTTCACTTGTGACAGTGAGCATGTGTTACTTTTCTGAAAATAAAATAAGGTCCTTTAAGAAAAAGTAAAAAAATAAGAGAAATCTCCCAAGGAAGAACATAGAAAATGGACCATTGTGGCTAATGGGGACCAAAAATAAAATGGGACAGGCAGTCATGACAGACCTGGGGTTCAGTCACATACTCTGTGTTCGTAGAAAAACCACGAACAAAAACTTTAAAGACTTTTATTCTGCTAAGGGTCCTACGTAGAAAAGCCCCAATCAAGAAACTCCAATGACAGCCAATCATTGATCATGATGGGAGGACTTGTAGTCAGTCCACAAGGGCCATCCAATCCCCTTACAAGTCTCCCAGCTATGGCTTCTGAGGGTTTCACTTTTAAAAATCCCTCACGCCTTTCCCCCACCGAGAACAAAATTTCAGTTTCAGCTGAGGGCTGCGTATCCCCAGTTTGCAAACCTTGTGAACAATAAAGCTGTCTTTTTGCTTCAAGATAACCCTGATTCTTTTCTGGATGTTATTTCTAATTTAGGACAACACAGTTGTAACTTTAATACTTTATTAAAGTTTTTAATAAAGCTTTTAAAATATATATAACATAAAATAATAAAGTTTTAACAAACTTTTCAAAGCTTAAAAAAATACTTCTGCTATATCCATTGGAAGGAATTTTGGAACAAAATATTTGGAATATTTGGAACAAAAAAAAAGGAATGAAGTATTTTCTTTTAATTTTGGTTGCATTGGGTCTTCGTTGCTGCACGCGGGCTTTTTTAGTTGCATCGAGCAAGGGCTACTCTTCGTTGGGTGAGCGGGCTTCTCAATGCAGTGGCTTCCCTTGTTCCGGAGCACGGGCTCTAGGCGTGCGGGCTTCAGTAGTTGTGGCTCGCGGGCTCTAGAGCACAGGCTCAGAAGTTGTGGCGCATGGGCTCAGTAGTTGTGGCACACGGGCTTAGTTGCTCCGCGGTATGTGGGATCTTCCTGGACCAGGGCTCGAATCCGTGTCCCCTGCATTGGCAGGCGGATTCTTAACCACTGCGCCACCTGGGAAGCCCAGGAATGAAGTATTGATACATGCTATAACATAGATGAACCATAAAAGCATAATGCTAAGTGAAATAAGCCTGTCACAAAGGACTGCATATTTTATGTTTCTGTTTATACTGATGAAATAATATTATTTTTAAGGCAGGACAAGAAAAATTTTAAACATAAAATTCTCTCTCTGCCTGTTTGGGCTAACTACCCCTCTTGCACTGTACATCTGTATGATACATTAACCAGATCTCTTTAGCAGATGTAGGAATGCCTGCTCAACCATAAAAACAATGTTTTCCTGGGCTTCCCTGGTGGCGCAGTGGTTGAGAGTCCGCCTGCCGATGCAGGGGACACGGG
>NW_006780322.1:3340620-3364164 GCF_000442215.2 Lipotes vexillifer
CTGCCGATGCAGGGGACACGGGTTTGTGCCCCTGTCCGGGAGGATCCCACATGCCGCGGAGCGGCTGGGCCAGTGAGCCACGGCCGCTGAACCTGCACGTTCGGAGCCTGTGCTCCGCAACGGGAGAGGCCACAACAGTGAGAGGCCAAATAACCAAAGGGAAAAAAAAAAAAAAAAAACAATGTTTTCCTGGTGCCAGCAAGGTAACTTCTTAGGATATAACATTTATGTTTTAATCTTGTAAGGGGTCACCAATTACCCACTTCTTGCCATATACAAGGAGATCTGAACTACGTAGACTGTCAATACATCATTTGATATATAACCTTTTGTCTCCAAAATGTATATAACTGTGCTTTAACTTCTAATGGGCAAAACAGTCCTGAGATTTCTGAAAGGCTGTCTTCTATTGGCTCGAATAAAATTATTTCCTTCTTAGATTGACTACTAATAATTTTTCATAGACATTTGCATAGCATAGCCAGCAGGATATCAGATACCCATCAGAGGACACCTGGAGACTACCTGAACTGGTTGTTGTTCAGTACCAGCTCAGGTCCTTTGAGTTCCACTGGCTTCTCAGTACTTTGCAGGTGTTCCAGTGAGTTCTCCTGATATCCAGATCTTATTGTTTTAAGTGATGGCCCTACAAATTTTATTCAAGCTGATTTTACTTAAGACTTGGAGTCTTAAAGAGCACTGGTACATTTCTTAGGGACTTAGGGGGATCTGGGTGGGAGACTCAGGGAAACCCAGATAGGTGGCCAGGTTTTTTTAAAATTTGGCTTAATTGAAAGACAAGTAGATATATGGTCTGAACAAACGGCTAGTGAAATGAGAGGCTGAATTATTCCACTCCGAAGAAAAGGAACATTTGCTCCTTCTGGCCACAAGGTGTCCTCAGGCAACTGAGAACTTAGTGGAAATGTCTGAGGATTAATCCTTGTGACATGGAGCAGTCTCACAGGAAATCCCAGTACTATTAAGTCATTTCTGCTCTTCCTGAGACACATGATGTAAAGACTGATCATCTAGTGTTCTGAGCACCCAAAGCAGTTTTAGACTATCAGAGGGAAGAACAGAGACATGTAAAAGAGTCAAACCAATCCAAGGTTAACTCTCTGAGGAGCTAGACTCAGAAGCAGCACACATTTGATACACCACACTGTTCTCAGAAAGTTGTTGAATAAGGCTACCAAATTAATAATGGGAAATTGTTCCTCAAAGGCCAAACAGCTCCCTGACAGACAGACACCTATGGGAACCCCAGCTGGGCTTATGTATTACACTTATGGAACTGATGCCTGTAAGAGCTTACTTAGTTGGGAACTGTGGAAAGTCACGCCCTGAAAATGACCAAGATGGGGCTCTTTCTGACATTCCCAAACTGGCTTTCATATGCAGTTATATAATGCCAGCTTGATAAACATCTTTTCAGAATTCAGACCCTAGGGGAACAAGATCTTCTAGGAGGGACTTGCTTTTCTCTCCCTATGCCTTGAGATGTACGTGTTCTACCAGGACTCTCAGGAACTCTTACCTTACTCTTATCTAAACCACCTCCAATTCCTGAGACTGAGAGGAAAAAAGGTGGAAAAGAGGCTTTTTTAAACTCATGCAGATAAACTTAACTTACTCCGATTGTTATTTACAAACTAGTGAGTTTATACTGTAATACCTGATTCATGTCTAGACTTGAAAATGAAGCTATGAGATCTTTGGTTGTGTCTGTCTATACGTGTGTACATTATAGATATGATATATCTTTACCTTCGGATGGCTTTACCAAAATTAAATGCCAATTAATGTAAGTTAGCTCTATTTAATTGGCTTAAATAAAACTAAGCTCTTATGTAAATACTCAGAAATATAAAAGAAACTAACCCAAATGAATTTCAGGTTCACATGATCTGGAAAATATTCCATGTTAAATTAATATTTGGTATCAAAATTAGTTTAAATTTTTTGGTTTAACTGATACAGATGTGTCTGTGGAACCATCAACATTAAGTACTAGGTTTACTAGTAGTCAAATAAGATCTTACAATCTCTGTTAAAAAATCTGTCAGCAAGAAAAAGAAATTGATTTGATGAGACCAAGTTTCTTTGTCAATTGCATTGTAATTAGATCTTTAACCATACCTTTTAAAGTCTTTTTATCATTTACGGACAGCTATTGTTGTACTCCAATGCTTTTGGAAAAAAATGCTTCATCTTCAAGAATATTCATAGAGGGCTTCCCTGGTGGTGCAGTGGTTGAGAGTCCGCCTGCCGATGCAGGGGACATGGGTTCGTGCCCCGGTCTGGGAAGATCCCACACGCCGCAGAGCGGCTAGGCCCATGAGCCATGGCTGCTGAGCCTGCACGTCCGGAGCCTGTGCTCCGCAGCGAGAGAGGCCACAGCAGTGAGAGGCCCATGTACCGCAAAAAAAAAAGAATATTCATAGAAATAAACTTTTGACAAGTACAGGTTTCTGATATCTTTCAAATCATACCACTAATCTGGGTAAGAAATTAAAGAGTTCTAATGGAAAACCAAATAGCTTCATAAACTGTTAACAGATGATCAAGATCAACAAGGATTAGCTACATAGGACTGAGTGAACTGATGAATACGGTTATAATTTTTATGGCTTTTTGTCTGAAATATTTTTGGCTTTTAATCTTTGTTTTCCAGTTTTAAGGAAATCTTTCCTCTTAAGCTAATAATGACTTATAGCAACTTGGTAAGTTGTACGTTTTTAAGCAGAATTGAAATATTTATCCTTTCTCTCAACTTAATTACTCCAGAATTTGGAAACTCTTAGTGAATATTCTTATTTTTAGGCAATATAGTTGTTTGTATAAGTTCAATAAGAATCTGTTCTCCTTATAACAGGACCTAATTGGAAACATTGGTTATATTACCATGGCTTTGACTGGAATGTTATATTACAGAATATGATAGAATCAGATATGACCAAATAACTTTAAAGAACTAAGGTGAACTTTACGGAGCTATAAAGTCCCTTGGAAAACAACCTGGTACCCTGCTTTCAGTGTTCTCAGCAGCCTTACCAGGTAAATAAAGAAGTCCACCTGCTGGCTGGTACAGGAATCTCAGGATATTTTGGGGACCTTGAGAAGAGAGGAATTCACCCAAATCTATAGATACCACAGGCAGAATCTGATAGCAAGCCCTTGATGTGGCTTGCCCACCCTTGACAGACCTTTTAAAAGTTTAACCTGAGATTCCTTATGAAAACTTCCAGCAAAGCCAATTTAAAAAGCCTATATAATCAATTACACTTATGTAAATAATTAAGATAAGTTTATTGAAGCCAGGCTTATTTTGCAAACAAATTAGTCTTAATTTGGCTATATTTGGTGGAAATGAGGATAATTTTAGAGAGAAAAATTACTTGTGGATATTAAATTCTAGCGTTGTTCGTGTCTTTGGGGTTTTATATTTACTACCTAGGACTCACTTCCTGAAGGGCTCCTCATTACTATGTTATATTATTGTAAAGTTTAATTAAATTTTTAAAGGACATTCTAAGTTTCTTTCTGAAGCTTATCCCAGTAGTCTGTCTTTGGGCAAAGATCAGTTGTCCTGTGACCTGCAACCAGGCAGATTACGTAAACTGAGAAAGACATTATTTAAAGGGCCATCCCCAACCTAGATAGAAAGACCCTTACCAGGTACACTTGACTAGCTCATACACAGTAAAACTAAAGGAAATTGACTTTTGGATTCTTATTTCCCACTTTAGAAGGGTCCTGCACTGGGCTGGTCTATAGAGAAGACTGCTGACCTCAACACACTTTAAAACAGTGCTCAAATAGAAGAGAAACTACACCCACACTAGGACAAGAAAACAATGACATCAGAAGTAGACAGCTATCTTGAGATGCTGGACCTGACTTATATGATTATTTATAGTGTTTTATTGATTTCATGGACTTTTGCATATATCAATTTTTTTCTATCATGGGCACAAAACCTAAGTAGGGTTTAAAATTAATTCAGTTGTTGGCTTTACAGTCAATAATCTACGACAGATTCTTCCGGGTGTACCTTGGTGGATTTCTTCTCTCCAAGGCTCTAACTGGATGGCCCTTAGAAATTTTATCTTAGAAGAAAGATACGCTAGGACTGTGCCAGCTACCACTGATATCACTAAGTGGGACCCTCCTATTCAGCCAGTGAATGACATTGGTTCAGAACCTGACTATAAATACTCCTTTTCACTAGATATTAAATATATTACTTAGGGCTTCCCTGATGACACAGTGGCTGGGGGTCCGCCTGCCAATGCAGAGGACACGAGTTCGAGCCCTGGTCCGGGAAGATCCCATGTGCTGCGGAGCAGCTAAGCCCGTGCACCACAACTACTGAGACCACGTGCCACAACTACTGAGGCCTGGGCGCCTGGAGCCTATGCTCCACAGCGGGAGAGGCCACCGCAATGAGAAGCCCGCATACCGCAACGAAGAGTAGCCCCCGCTCGCCGCAACTAGAGAAAGCCCGTGCGCAGCAACGAAGACCCAATGCAGCCAAAAATACAATAAAAATAATTAATTTTAAAAAGAGATAATGGATATAAATTTTTATATATATATATATATATATATATATATATATATATATTTGAATATCTTTAGATGAGGTGTGCTGCATGCCAGTATATATAAGTAAGTATACTAGTAATTTACTCCTATGTATATATATATATTACTTAGCTCCTACCAGGATCCAATGGATTTATTGAACAATTTTATGGCCTTGCCTCTCCCCAGGTTGATTAGGAAGATGCACAATTGGTTTTACTCATGCGCAAGGTCACCTAGCGGTAGCCTTTGAAACTGTCCCTGCCAATCTGCCTTTAATGTGAACACACTGGGATCAATCAGTCTTGCATTGGTAATATCGTTTGGTCACAATATTTATTCCTTCACTTGGAATAGAAGATGTCATTATTCACAGAGGCTTTAACAAAATTCACCCAGCAAGCCTTAAATGATAGTAACCAAGCCATTAGCTTGCTCAATTCAGAAGTTTCCATGATGAGAAAAGAGGTCCTATAAAATCACATGGCCTGGGCCTCCCTGGTGGCGCAGTGGTAGGGAGTCCTCCTGCTGATGCAGGGCATACAGGTTCGTGCCCCGGTCTGGGAAGATCCCACATGCCGTGGAGCAGCTGTGCCCGTGGGCCATGGCTGCTGGGCCTGTGCATCCAGAGCCTGTGCTCTGTGGCGGGAGAGGCCACAACAGTGAGGGGCCTACATACCGCCAAAAAAAATAAAATAAAAAATTACATGGCCCTAGATATTTTAACTGCTTCCCAAGAGTCTTCTAACATAACCCATATTGTGACACATATGAAAACGCAAATTTCCACTCTAAATGATCTTCTTCTCAGTTTAGGAGAAATACTAGGAAAAAGCTTTGGTTAGAGGGGGGTCCTGCTTTAAATCTTTACTAATGGCATTCTTACTCCTGTTGGTAATTTTGATTACAGTTTGTATAACTTATAAAGTGATGGTTTCTTGCCTTTTGTGCTATGTATCGCCAACTTCTACTAAAATAATAATATCTAAACTGACTGAAACTATTGATTACATCTATAGTTCTCTATAAAATAATGAACATGTACAATGCACATGCAATGTAAAATTGACATAAGTCCTACTGGGCAACTTGGAATTCACTGTCAGTCCTTGACAGACATTACACCACTATAGTCCCCCTAAAAGGAAAGAAAGAACCAGGCTTTTAGAACTGGCAATGGAGGGACATGACAGACCCAGGGCAGGTAAGCAACCACAGGTGGCATCAAGGGACCAAATATTTGATCACCTAATGCTTTCTATCAAAACATTAATGATCAAAAGAGGGAATTGATGAAATAAAACTATTTTTAAGGCAGGACCAAAAAATTTTAAACATAAAACTTTCTCTCTGCTCGTTTGGGCCAATACCCCTTTTTAGTGTGCACTGTGCTTCTACAATTATACATAAACCAGATGTCCTTAAAAGACACAGGATTGCCTGCTTGATGGTAAAGAACAATGCTTCCTGGCACCAGAAAGGTAATTCCTTAGGATATAACATGAGGGATGAGACATAACATGAGGGACAAGGCAGCATTGAACATGGGACTGTTTTATTTCTTTTCCTTCTCAACTAAGGAGGGTTTTCATTTCCAGCTCAAGTGTATTTTATTTTATTTTATTTTATTTATTGCTATTATTTTTTGGCTGCAGCACACAGCTTGCAGGATCTTAGTTCCCCGACCAGGGATTGAACACAGCTTTTGGGCAGTGAAAGTGCCGAGTCCTAACCACTGGACCGCCAGGGAATCCCCATATTGCTTTCCTAATCCTTAATCAAGATGACTCACTACTTGCCTTGTACATGCAGATCTGGACTATGTAAATTGTCATCATTTGTTATATAACTCTTTGTCTTCAAAATGTATATAACTGTGCATTCTCTTTTATTTATTTATTTTTTAAGTACAAACATCCCAGCAACAGCACATGGTGAGCTGTTGCTAAGGGCATAGGTCTTTATTGGAGGAGGGGTACAGGCAGGGCATGAGGAAGGTTCCCCCATTCTAAGAGGTTGGGAACAGTCCTGGCTGCCCCACAGTGGGTTGTGGGCGGGGGGGCTCTCTGGCCAGGCCACAGTCCACATGGGAAGACACCAATCAGTCACAAAGTCATGGGAATGCCACACAAGCCTGGCTGTGGGCCCAGGTACTACACAGGAGCCCAAGGCAGGTCCCCTGGGCTAAACTATACAGGATATTAAACTATACAGGATGAGGCTGTACATGAGTTAATTACAAAAGAGCTATACTTACAAAAATCTGTACACACATTTGAAAAACTCACAAAATTGTCATCTATGTATCACAAGTTACTAAATGAAAATAATTTAAAATGGAATAAAATTATACATTTCTTTTCTCAATTCTCTTCAAAAGGATTAATATTTTTAAAGCACATATACTACTTTCCTTAGCAAATTCCACAAAGAGACTGAGCAGCCCAGCCCTCCTTGAGCCCCAGAGGACTTGAGCTATGAATGGGCCTGGCCAGGGGACACTGCCCAGAGTCAGGGAAGGGGAGTCAAGCCCACAGTGCAGAGCAGAATGCTGAAACACAAAAAAGGAGGAAGTTGTCTCTGGCTACAACTCTGGCATTAAATAAAAGAGGCAAACAGGATGGAAACATGCAGCCCTGCCAGCCAGGTTGGGGCAGAGTAGGGGAACAGGCGGCCTTGAAGCCTGGCTCCAAGAAAGGTGGGAACCAGGCCTGGGCACATACCTTGATGGGAGAAAGTTGTGATTCAACCAGTTGGGTGTGCCTACTGGGCCTGGCAGGGAGCGCATGCATGAAAGAAACAGGGAAGGGCAGGTGGGCCACCTTGGCCACAGCCAGCTCATCAAGTAACTAAAGTGGATGTAGTGCAAAAGTTGCAACCAAGTACTATGGACATGCTACCTGCTTGCCTTAAGGGTCATGTGGCAATGTTGGGCCAAAGGCAGGACCTTGTCCTTGTCCTGGGTGCCTGGGTCCTCAGCCACAGAAAGAGCCTCAAGTTTTCCCAATGTGTGTGGGTCAGGGGAGACAGAACACTCTCCCCTTACATGTTAGCCGAGAGCTCCTGGGTCCAAGTATCAAGGCTCAGAGTTTGTGCTTCTCTTTGTAGTCTGTGCCCCCTGTTGGCACCAGCAGGCTGAGAATGGACAGAGGAATATCTGGGCCTCTTCACCCCATGGCAGAGCACCCAGCCTGAGCTCCAGCTCAAAATATCACAACAGCCCTTCCACACTGACAAGGTGTCCAAGAAAACCCACAGGGTGGCCTGCCGAATAGGATGCAATGCACAGTTCCATGGGGCAGAGGGGCTTGGGTGGTGATGATCGTAGCAGAGCTCTGTGGCCCTCAGGTGTGCACCAGGCCTGGGAGGGCCATAAATGATCACCAAGGCAATGTGGTTGTTCTGCATGACCTCAAAGATCATCCGCTGAAGACCAAAGCAGAACGTGGAGCCAAATGGGTTGGTGTTGTCTGGGGAGCAGGACCTGTGCAGAGCAACAGGCTTCTCCACAGGATGGCCCAGAAGCTCTTGGATGTTGTCCCCCTTGCTGTAGGTCATGCACGTTTCTGTCTGACCATCTGTGTTTTCTCTCTTTACAGTTAGTGGGTTCTTGAACTCACAGTGGTGATAAATGTTAAAATTATAATGTCCAGGGTAATTGGCGTATAGGACAAAGTTCTTCACTTTGAGTGTATTCGCGTCAAAGAGGACGTCCACTCCAAGAGTAAAGTAGTTAGAAAAGTAGTCATTGCACTTGGATGGAACTTGCTTATCAGGAGAAGGAGAATAAATCTTCATTTTGTCTTCTGACTTGTAGAAGACCTTGTGTGGAGAGGTAAGCATGCTAAGAACATCTTGGCAGGAACTGCCAAAATACACTAAGAATTCAAATACCCACATCTTGGCATCTGTTAATACCCTGGGTCCGCAACCTGCGGCAAGTAGGCGAAGTCATAAACCTGAGGGTCCAGTTCCATCTCAAAGAACATCTATACTCTCAGCACACACATTGCCCAGGAAACAGCTCAGGGGCATCATGGGAACCTTGGTATCCTGTAGGCTGTTTCCACTGTAGATGTGCATTCGTTTCACAATTGCTTCGTGGGTTGTCTGGAGAGAAGCCAGACCATGGGCAAAACTGGGTTCGTACTTGGGAGCCTTGGTCCATGAATCTAGCTGAAAAGAGAAAGACAGTCCTCTGAAGTTGAGGTGGAAGAGCTGCTCAGTGGAGTTGTATACTCCAGGATGGGTTGCATTGAAAGACTGGTCAATCTGCTCAATGGTGGGAGCTATGGCTTGAGAATTGAAATGCACACTACAATATTTTAACTTTACTTTAGTCAAGTCATATATTTCGATCACCTTAAGTCTCTTAGTTTGATCCCATCCTGAGCCAGGTTAAAGATGAGGTGATGGCTGAGAGGAGACCAGTGCACATTCCCATTGCTCGTTTCCCAGAGAACACTGAGGCACCACCTCCACACCCAGCATTGGTTTGGTTCGCTGATCCTGCGGCCTCCCTGCCGCAGCACAGACAGACCGGAGCTCACCTGGCTGGCAGCAGCCTCGGGAGGCCCTGTGCATTAACGTCTAATGGACAGAAAAGTCCTCAGAGCTTTCTGAAAGATTGTCTCCAGGGCTATACTCCTCAGGTTGGCTCAAATAAAATTCTCTATTTCTTTCTTAGATTGACTATTAATCAAATTTTTCGTGGACAATACAATGTCCAGAATAGACAAATCTATAGAGACAGAAGATTAGTGGGTTGTGGTGGGGGGTGGAATGGGGAATAGGAAGTGACTTCTAATTGGTAAGGGTTTCATTTTTTCGGCGGTGAAAATGTTCTAACATTGATTATAGAGATGGTTGCACATCTCTGTGATTACACTAAAAGAAAACACTGGGGCTTCCCTGGTGGCACAGTGGTTGAGAGTCCGCCTGCCGATGCAGGGGACGGCTTCGTGCCCCGATTCGGGAAGATCTCACATGCCGCGGAGCGGCTGAGCCCGTGAGCCATAGCCGCTGAGCCTCCGAGTCTGGAGCCTGCGAGTCTGGAGCCTGTGCTCCGCAATGGGAGGGTCCACAACACTGAGAGGCCCGCGTACCAAAAAACCAAAACAAAAACACTAAGCTGTGCATTCTATCTTTATACATCTTTTTCCTTTTTTTTTTTTTCTTTTTGGCTGCCAGCTTGGGGGGTTTCAATTCCGCGACCAGGGGTTGACCCCAGGCTGTGGTAATGAAAGCCCGGAATCCTAACCATTAGGCAACCAGGGAACTCCCAAACTGTACATTTTAAATGGAAGAAATGTATGTTATGTGAATTACATCTCAAAACGTTGTTTAAAAATACTATCCACTATTAACATTTGTCTTATTCATCCCCAAAAGACTAATATTTGATATCTTTGAATAAAATCCCAAGAATGTGCACCAGATTCTAAAGACAATTCTAAAAATGGTTATCCAAAAGTATCGAACTAGTCCAAAGAAAACACCACATTTTGGGGCATGTACATTTCCCAATGTTTAAAAACTTTTACATAACTTATAAAATGCAATACAAAATACATAATGAGTATACTGAAGTACATTTCAGAGCCCTAATTTTTCTGCTTCCCTGGAAGAAATTTGTATATATCCTGAGTCAGTTGGTTTTAGAATTCTTGGGACCTATTTTCATTAAATAACTATTCCTTAAATATTTTCCAGTATACATTGAATATACCAAGGAAATTCAAATATAAAGAAAAATTCCGCTAAGATCTAGAAATACATTCCAGGCTCTCAAAACTTTGGTTAATACCAAGAAGACAAATTCTTTTTTTTTTAACATCTTTATTGGAGTATAATTGCTTTACAATGGTGTGTTACTTTCTGCTTTATAATAAAGTGAATCAGCTATACATATACATATATCCCCATATCTTTTCCCTCTTGCTTCTCCCTCCCTCCTGCCCTCCCTATCCTACCCCCTAGGTGGTCACAAAAAAGCACCGAGCTGATCTCCCTGTGCTATTCGGCTGCTTCCCACTGGCTATCGGTTTTACATTTGGTAGTGTATATATGAAGAAGACAAATTCTTAATGAAACTTTTTGTTTTTTGGCCGCGCTGTGCGGCTTGCGGGTTTTATTTCCCTGATCAGGGATGAAACCCAAGCCCCCTGCAGTGGAAGAGCCGAGTCCCGCCACTGCACCTCCAGGGAATTCCCTTGAAACTCTTTTAAGCTAAAAATAAAATTTTTTTAAATGAGATTTTTTCCGTACAGAAAATGCAGGAACATCCATTCAACTGTATCGGAAAGAGAGAAAAGAAATCATTTCTTATATGAAAAGTAACAGATTATATGGACTCTCAATAAACTTTTATTTTTAAATAAATAAACAAATCTTCTGGGAATACACGTTTGCTTGTACATCAACCTAAGGCATTTCAGCAAAGCCGGATGCCGTGAGCGCCGCTGGTGTAGTGGTATCATGCAAGATTCCCATTCTTGCGACCCGGGTTCGATTCCCGGGCGGCGCATCTAACTTTTGTCCTTGCCTTAAATAATTTTTATAATCTTTCTTCTTCTGGAAACACAATTTTTCATTTCCATGAAGGTTTATATTTCACTATAAATTACTGTTGACACACTCGAATCCAGAGTGGAATTCAAAAAAGTTTCCTCAAGTCACGAACTAGTTAACCTTTACGCCTGCGCAGTCTGAGACATCCCCGAGCGTCGCTGGAAGAGCAGCTGCGCAACGAGTGAATATAAGGACTGAGGTGCAGCCTGGCGGCCAGGAGGTTGAAAGTGCAAGATTCTTCTGCGCCTGCGCGGCCCAGGTCACTTCGCTGGCTGCTCCAAGGCTCCCGGCTCGCCGCCATCTTGTGTTGGGGCTTCATTGTTCGCGCTGGGCCGGGTGGTTTAGTGTAATTGCCGCCGAAGCAGGGGGCGGAGTAACCTCCGGTCGGCCGAGAAACCCAGCTATTTCACAGACATAGCAGTTCAAAAGATTTGTGAGGTAGTAAAGGGTAGAGAGCTGGACCCGGAGGCGCCGCCGCGACAGCAGCAGCCATGGAGGACGAAATGCCTAAGACTCTGTGAGTCTGGGGCAGCGATGAGGGGGGCGGGATGGTGTTGGTCCCGGAGCGAAGCTTCGGCTCTGCGCCGCTCCCCAGCCTATTGTTCCCCGCGGACGCCGCGATATCATGGTTCCTCTCCCTAGCGCTCACCGGGATGCCTAGGGACCGAGACCCGGGCTGTGAGGGGACGAGATGGACGGAGACGGGGCTCAGCCCTCTAAATTAGTCCCTGCCCTGTAACTACCCCACAGCGTGGCGTTTGGCTTCGTCCCGGGCGCTCTGTGGTCTTAGGCGTGGAGAAAAGATTTTCATTCAAACCTGTTTTTAGAACTCGGCTAGCCTTTTTGTTCTACGCTTTTCTTCTCTCCCCCCATCCCCCTCCCCCGCGTCTCGATTAACCTCTTTTGATTTTTACAGCCGTCTCCCTTTCATTTTACTTTGATTTTCTCTAGAAACTCTTCCTTTCATTGTCTTTCGTTGATAAGAATTTTTGTCTTGAAAATGCTTATACTGATTTTCAGGGACTTAAACTTTATTCTCGCAGTTGCCAACTGGAAAAAAGCCAAATGTTTTTTCTTGAACTTCTCTGTGTCTTTCCTTCCGTGGCACCCCCTCCCCCGATCAAAAAGCCCCAAATCGGACCCCGTAAGGATCTTGAAACTGCTTTTTAAAAATGGAACTCTCCCCCGGAGGTATATATCAACTGAGGGGAAGTGAATATAATGCATTTTTATCGTCGCTTGCTACTTTTCTGATTGACATGTCGTTGAAGGAGCGGGGAGTTTTTAATGAAGCAACAATTGATAAGTACCTTAACATATTTAGTCACCTCTGAGAATTTTTAGACTTAGTGTTAAGTGATCTTAGTTTGGGATCTTTTCTTGGTCGTGTTGCTCTCCCCGCCCCCTCTCCTTTGTTTTTTTCGAAATATTATCCGCTGAGGTGATCCTGCCTTTGTTGCTTTTCTCGAAAAGAAGAAAAAGCCCGACGAGTTTTTGACGTAGCTTTTTTGTTTTTATTCTTAGAATACTGGCAGTTTGAGAACTCAAGGCAATAAAAATACACTCAGGTTTCTTTTTGCAACTCTCTGGATATCACAGTTGTTATGAAGTACAACGTAATCAATTATTTTTTTCGCCAACAAAATAGTTTAAGTTTTGTAATCTATATGAGAAATATAGTTACACTTGTTTTCTTAATGAATAGGTAAACTTTTTTGATAGTTTGTCTCATAATCTGTTAGTTACATTTTGTGTCTTTTTAATAGGATGCAATTAGCGCATGACTTTTGTCTTTTGAAAGATTATATCTGTAGATGAATACTCCCTAAAAAATCATTAGCCCCATAGAGTTTATGGAAACCTTTTTTCCCTCTTGTCTCTTCGCTAGAAGTATGATAGCCAGCAGCATATTGGATTAAGAACTGCTCATCTTTTATAATGTCTTTAAGATTCTTATTTTGAAGTTTTTAATTTCAGAAACTGCCAAAAATAATCCGAGAATTTAACCTATGTACGTTGATTTGGGAATATCAAATAATGAAGACAACTTAAGCTTTCCTAGGCCAGTCTACAAAAGCAAGCAGTACTAGCTTGGGGACAGGGGACCAACCATTGCAGGAGAATTAATGAAGTTTTATTTTTAATTTAATTTATTATTTATTTATTATTTATTTATTGAATACTTATCGTTTGCCATGTGTTCTCTGTTAAGTGCTTTATGAACTTGTGTAATCCTCATCAGAATTCTGCAGTAAATGGGTCCATTTTACAGCTGAGGAAAAGCTAAGCTTAGAATTAAAGTAACTCATCCCAAGTCATATACCCTTTTTTTCATCATCCTGCAACTCTACTGTCCTCAACTCTTGACACTTACATTTATGACTGATTTTGCCTTGTATGCTTTACTAGAACACCCCATCCAAGAATCTTTTCCCCAAAGTAGTCCATGCTTTAACATTTCCTATTATCCCCTCCCTCGCTTCTGCCTTTCTCAACCAAAACTCCCATTCTTCCAGTCAGACCAATCTTGATTAAATATGAGTAGGTGCTCATCCCTGATTTTTCCCAGCAATGTTTTTATTTTTAATATAAAATGTTTGAATAACCTTGGGAGTCAGAGGCTTTTAATATGTTCTTAGCAATGTCTGGTCCATGGTAAGTGATCAATAAATTTGTTTTAAAAACTGGTACAGGGCTTCCCTGGTGGCGCAGTGGTTGAGAGTCCGCCTGCCGATGCAGGGGACACGGGTTCGTGCCCCGGTCTGGGAAGATCCCACGTGCCGCGGAGCGGCTGGGCCCGTGAGCCATGGCCGCTGAGCCTGCGCATCCGGAGCCTGTGCTCCACAACGGGAGAGGCCACAACAGTGAGAGGCCCGCATACCGCAAAAAAATAAAAAATAAAAAAAATAAAAACTGGTACAGTTTCAAGCAGTGAATCAAGATTTTACTCATTCTTGAGGGTAAGATACAGTCTGAATTTCAGTATTGCCTGTGTACCTGAATGGCTCAGAGGAAGTGCCTTCCTTTGCCACAAATGAGTGTTCAGCAGTGCCTTGTTAGAGACTGTTCAATTTCTTGTCAGCAGTACTCTGGAAATGTACAGTTGACCCTTGGGCAATGCAAGGGTTAGGAGCTCCAGCCCTCAAGCAGTCAAAAATCCATATATAACTTTTACAGTCAGACCTCAGCTTCTGTGGATTCAACCAACCGTGGATCATGTAGTACATATTTAGTGAAAAAATTCCATGTGTATAAGTGGATCCACGCAGTTCAAACACATGTTGTTCAAGGGTCAACCGTATTGTGAGAAGTGGTTTGATTCTGGAAATGTTTTGAAAATGGAGCTGTGGGAATTGCCAGTGGTTTGGATGTTGAATGTGAGAGTGAAGTCAGCAATAACTTTAATTTGCAAACACGTAATTATCAGCCATCTAGAATGTTAGTTTGTTGTAAAATATAATTTAAAACGAGAACTGTCCTGAGAGCATGGATATCTTATTAATAAGTCTTCTGGGCATAGTGTTAGATACTTTTGTTCAGACTGGTTTATGTACAGTTGGCCCTCTGTATCCACTGAAGTGGAACCCTCAGATATGGTGGGCCAGTTGTAAGAAACCTGAGCATCCATGGATTTTGGTAACCATGGGAGGGGGCAGGTCCAGGAACCAATCCCCTGGGAGTACCAAGAGATGGCTGGCTGCATATGGTCTGATCTCCAAGTGAAGGAGGTGCTAGCTGATAAAATAAGAGGGTTTCAGCTATCACGCAACAGAGTGTCCTTTGTGAAGAGTAGACAGTTGTTAAATAATAGTAAGGTTATGATGCTGGTATATAGTATTTGTATTATGTACAACAAGCATTTACTGTCATATATAATTTCTTTTTTTAAATTGAATATAGTTGATGTACAATATTTTATAAGTTACAGATGTACAGTATAGTGATTCACAATTCTTAAAGGTTATACTCCATTTATAGTTATTTTATAAATTATTGACTGTATTCCCTGTGACGTATAATATACTCTTGTCATAATTTCGTAATTAGTAGCAGACATATACCTTTTCCCCCTGAACTAGAGTGACTCAGGCAAAATGGGTTAATTCCCTAGCAAATTGCAAATGTTCAAAAGATTCTGAGAGAATACAGTTATCTCTTTGACAAATATTTATAGAGCACTTAAATATTCCAGGCAGGGTTCTAGGTAGTAGATATATAGTATGAATGAAAATAAAAATCTCTACTCTTGTGAAATTTATCATTAGATTAAAACATATTCATGTTTTTCACTCAGATTTTCAGAGGCCTCATATCAAAGTCTGCATTTTTATACAACGATTGTGGCTCATAACAAACCCAATAGAGCATTCTGCCTTGTAAATTTTTCTTTGTAGCTTAAATTTTCTAGACCTGTACTAATCAAAATGAATATTTAAAATGTTTTGGATTCCAATGTTACAACTGTTTGAACTTAATATCAGCTTTAAAAATATATATTAAATTGACATGAAATCCTATCCCAGAACTGTCAAGTTTTCACTAGCATTGATGACTTTTTCCATTGAATTTTCTCAGGAGGCTTTTTTGTTTTTAGATTTATTTATTTTTACTGTACACAGGATCTTTGTTGTAGCATGTAGATTTCTTAGTTGCAGATGCATGTGGGATCTAGTTCCTCAACCAGGGATTGAACCTGGGGTGCCTGCACTGGGAGCATGGAGTCTTACCCACTGGACCACCAAGGAAGTCCCTCAGGAAGCTTTTTATTTTGAAAAATTTAAAACCTATGGAAAAGTAGCAAAAATAGTACGTTGTAGACTTTGATAACTTTCGTGTGGCTTTACCAATTGCTAATAGCCAAATTTGCTGAACCATTTGAGAATGACACTTAGGGGCTAAATACATCTAAGAATAGGGGCATTCTCTTATGTAACGGCAATATAATTTTCATATTAAGGAAACTACATTGAGTCAGCATTGTTAACTAATACACAGTTTATACTCATATTTTATCCAGTTGCCCAAGGAGGATGTTTACTTTCCAGTTCCTGCACAAGATTGGTACATGATCTCAGAGGTGATATAATAAATATCAACATGGGATACTTCAGTCTATGCTGTTAACAGAAAGTTCATGGAACACATAGAAAGGGATATTTTAACGTTCTTGAATAAAAAGCATCTTGAAAAATTAAAACTACATAAATGTAAGAAATTTACATTTTTGTTTAGTAGTCCAGTTGACATCGTGACAGGGAATCTTGGCTTACAACTGCTCCAGTATCAATTTTTGTATCACTCAGAATTTTCTTAAATGCAAGCTGCAAAATAATTCAGGCATAAAAGGAATTTGTTTAAAAAGATATTGGACACTCCCAGAATTTGCAGGAAGGTTATGGAACCTGGCTTAGAAACTGTTCAGGAAAGAGAGACAACTAACTGTCAGGCCTACAGTCCTTAATCAAGCCACAGATCATCCCAGAAAGGATACTACTGCCACACCTACTGAGGACCTGATACTACAGCTTCCACTTTCACTGGGCATGGGACTCTGCAGCTGTTTGCCACCAAAGTGGATTCTCTTCAGTCTCTGCTTCTTTCACCCCTGTCTTTGTCTTCTGTGTTCAGGACTGGTATCTGTATTTGAGCTAGCCCAAATCACATGCAAGGGAGACTATATAACCATATTTAGCCTTTTCATCTTCTGAAGAGGAGTCAGGCTTTGCCACAGGGTGAGGATTTCTCTAAAAACAGGAAGATAATTTGGCAGCCTAAAAGAAAAAAATCTGTTACACGGGTAACTTAAATCCATGCTGTTAAGAGGAAATCCTTTCACTTCAGAAACAGAATTGTATGTGACAAAGTATGGGACAACTAAAGAAACATTTTTATATAAAAATGGGAATGAACTACAAGTATATATGTTACTTGTAGTTTATTGTATTGGTGTCAAAGGTTGAGAGCAAGTTGTGTAACTTCCTCTGAAGAGACTTTGTCTAAACAGCTGTGTGTAGAGTTAATTGATAAAGCCTCCTGGAACATGTAGTATACAGCAGGCCACATTAAATAAACAAATATAAAGGCAATACAGACCTTAGTGCTTTTTAAAGTATGTTTTATTATTATTATTAGCTGTCTTCAAACTACGTAAATCACTTAGAAAATATTTCTGAGAAAATCTTAAAGTTTTGCAAAGAGTAAATGATAGACTCCAGGTTCCCTAAATACTGTTCAACTTGTCACTGGATTATCTACCTTTAGCAAAGCAGATGTTAGAATTAAATTTTCAGAAGAGCCATTTTTTAAATTTAGACATATGCAATCCTTAGGATTTCTTATAGGCACAAGAGTCGGGTAAGAATAGCTACAGAAGAGTTGCAGAGATAGTACAGAGTTCTCGTTTGACCTTCACCCAGCTTCTCTTAATGTAAACATCTTACTTATATAACCATGATATAATTTTCACAACTAAGAAATTAACATTGGTACAGTACTGTTAACTACAAATTTTATTACCATTTCCCCATGCCACTAATGTCCTTTTTCTATTCCAGGATCTAATCCAAGATACCATATTGTGTTCAGTTGTCATGTCTCTATCCTGTAATATGTAAGGAGATATCTTTCATTACTGTGGCACTTTTGAAGGGTACTGTTTCTCCACTGTACAGTGACTACTGTTTTTCTCGACATACTCTGTCAGTTAGAATTGAGTCACTAAGAGTAGCCGACCCTCAAGTAGAGGGAAATTAAGCTTCACTTCCTAGAGGGAGGTGTATCAAAGAATTCTTGTCAGTAGCGATTATTACTAAGGTGTTTTAATGGTGATTTCTCTCATTTCTTCTACATTTATTAATTAGAATTCTGTAAGAAAAAGCTATTGCCCACCCCCGACCCTAATCTAGAATTCAGTCAAGGATTATTCATTGTATTAGGTTGTCAGTGTCTTTTAAGTCCCTCTTAATCAAACACAGTCTTTTTTAGGACAATAATCTTTTGAAGATAATCAAATAAGTCTCCTTATATAATATCCCACTTCTGGATTTGTGTAATTGTTTTATATGCCCAATATCCTGTAAACTTAGATCTAAATTTAAGCTTAGCTAGATTCAATTAGACCTTTCTGATTTGAATACTTCATAGATTGATATATAATTCATATTGTACATACAATGTCTCATTGTTTATCCATAAAATGATTTAAAGTTTGAACACTGGGTCAAAGTGGCCAAAAGCTCTCACTTTTAAGGTGGGTTTTCCCTTTGCAGTTGTTAAGTGATCTATGTGATAACTTAGGCACCCTGCAAATATCCATTTTCTTACCAACCTTTCACCTAATAGTTTTATATCCATTAATGGTTCGTGCCTGAGTCAATTTTTCAGTCAGGCTTACACATTGCTAATTTAATGCTCTCTGTCTACATTTATTGACTAGCATTTTTCTATAAAGGAATTGTTCATTGTTCCTTAAGACTCAGCATTTCTCCCTTTGCCATTTTAACCTATACCTGTGCCTTCACAGTAAGCATTCAATATTCTGTTGAATGGGTAAATGGAAGGAAGGAATTGAATCCACACTTTCTGGCATGTATAGATGTTTATTTTGAGGGGGAGAGAGTCCATACCTTTCATCACATTCCCTGAAGGATTCTTAGCAGAAGAATGAGAAAGTACAGTTGTTGGGAGACAACATTCTCTGATTTCAGAAGTAATAAACCTCTAACTCTAACATGTCTGGAGGTAATCTCATTTTAAAATCCCCTTTTGAAAATTTATTTATAAACCCTTTAAATAAGGATCATCCCCCTTCCCCCAGAAAAAGTAAGGATCATCCCAGTCATGTGGTCTTATAATACATTATTTACACTAATTAAGTTTGTTAGTCACCACTTCATATTATCTGTTAAAAGTCTCTCCTAGACTCTTTCTCCTCCCTTTCTACTGTCACTGATCAGTGAAAGGTTTCCCATTGAAAGGTTTCCGATTCTTTTGTGAGCATGTACAACACCTGATAAGTGATTTATCCATGATTTTTCAAAAATATGTTTACTGTGTAAGCCAAAGTATACCTAAATTGGACAGTTTTAGGGAAATCATGTGAATTAAAAATTGAAGAAAATTTAATGTTCTCAGTAATACTGTAGAAGTAGAAATAATTGCAAAGCTTTCCAGGATTGACTGTATAAAATGTTCTACATATTTAATGATTCATTTGAGAGATTTTAAGCATATCTTCCTAAGGTAAGCCTAGAAACTTAGAAACAAGCAACAGGTTTTATTTGTACAACCTTGAATAAAAACACACACACACTAGCTTCCCCTCTACTAACAGTGTCTCATTAATATATTTGCAAGTAACGTATCTTCCATATGTTTTGAAAGAGATTTTGAAGTTTTCACAAACTTTTAAAAAGTTCCCAAATAGTAGATCCCAAAGATCTACCTATTCCCCATATTCACTCTCCAGTAATCAACTTTAGGAACTGATGCAAAAGAAGCAAATTTAAAATGATGAATTGTTTTTCTTTGTGTTTCAGATATGTCGGTAACCTTTCCCGAGATGTGACAGAAGCTTTAATTCTCCAGCTCTTTAGCCAGATTGGACCTTGTAAAAACTGCAAAATGATTATGGATGTAAGGGTATTTTACTTAGTTAACTTTCTTTTTTTTCTTTTCTTTGAGGTTGTCCATGATATATTATTTAAACCCATTACTTCCAGGAACTCTTAAATTGGTTTATACAGTCTAAATTCATAGGGGTTTTAGTAAATTTGTAATGAGTCCATTTTGGCCATGAAGTTTGTTTTAGTAAGTAAAGAAAGAAGAGAATGGTACTAATCATGTCTAAAGCAGGTGACAACTATATGTGGGCTCTTGTTTTAAAGTGTATTGAGGCATCAGAATTGTTTGTTTTATATGTGGTATCAGTTGATTGGCTAAACTAGAAATTCACTTATTACAATTAAAATGGGAAATTGGGTAAAAAAAATAATAGACTTTGATACTGTGAAAGTGTTTTTAACTTAATTTTAAAGGTCATGATTCAAGTTTTTCTTGTATTGTGGCAGTGCCCATCCATCAGACCTTAATGTATAGAAAAAACATAGAATTCACTCATCTAATTGGTATTAATCCTGAGTCATAATGTGTGTTAAAAGGCACCTTAAAATTCTTTTGATGAGAAAAACAGTGCTAAAGAGAAATCCTTTTATCCCTGGTCTTACCTACCTTTAAACTTTTGGTTTTCTTTTCTCCAGGAAAGAAAATCATACATGTGTCTGTATCTACTACTTTCTCTTCTATTGTATTTCAATTTAACTTTTTTTTACTTGGTATTTTTAAAAATAATTATTTAGCCAGTTGGCTTTGGTTTGCTGTGTCGGATTTTAAAATGTCAAACCTTTCTCCTGGGATTTCCGCAGTGGTCCAGTGGTTAAGACTCTGCCTTCCAATGCCGGTTTGATCCCTGGTCAGGGAATTAAGATCTCATCTGGCGCGGGGTGCAGCCAAAAACTAAAAAAAAAAACTCTCCTAATGTGGTAGGGTCACCTACATATAATATAGATGGATTCAACAGATGTTTTTTGTCCTTTACACTCTTCTAAAGTGTTGGGTTTTTGGTTTTGGGGGGTTTTTTTGGCGGTACACTGGCCTCTCACTGTTGTAGCCCCTCCCGTTGCGGAGCACAGGCTCCGGACGCGCAGGCTCAGCGGCCATGGCTCACGGGCCCAGCCGCTCCGCGGCATGTGGGATCCTCCCGGACCGGGGCACGAACCGTGTCCCCTGCATCGGCAGGTGGCCCCTCAACCACTGTGCCACCAGGGAAGCCCCTAAAGTGTTTTCTTATCACATTTAATATCTGTATGCCTTTGGATAAAGAAGAAAAGATTTCTGTACCCTTAGAGAAAGATAAGAGGGAGAGATAGGGGACTATGATGGAGATTTTAAAACCAGTTTTTCATCTGGGGCTCCTTCCTTATCTTAGTGATAGTATTTATGGAATGCCTACTTCCTGTTATTTTAGTGCTGATGCCTTATCACAAATGCTCAATAGAAACATTACAAAGCAGATGTTATTCCTTTTTTTATTATTTTATTTATTTACTTTTGGCTGCTTTGGTTCTTTGTTGCTGTGCGTGGCTTTCTCTAGTCGAGGCAAGTGGGGGCTACTCTTCGTTGCGGTGCGCGGGCTTCTCATTGCGGTGGCTTCTCTTGTTGCGGAGCATGGGCTCTAGGCACATGGGCTTCAGTAGTTGTGGCTCACGGGCTCTAGAGCGCAGGCTCAGTAGTTGTGGCGCACGGGCTTAGTTATTCCGTGGCATGTGGGATCTTCCCGGACCAGGGCTCGGACCCGTGTCCCCTGCATTGGCAGGCAGATTCTTAACCACTGTGCCACCAGGGAAGCCCTTCCTATTTAATATACACAGAAATGGGGCAAAGCAAGGATGTAAACCCAGATTGATCTATTCTCTCCATAGGTCTGTAGGCTGCTCTTCTCTCTGTGTCTGGGTCTTTCTAGATATTTGCCTGTTAAAGATCACTAGGCAAAATGTTAATGACTGCTGGACCTACAGAAAAGGCTAGCTAGGTTACCTCTGCCACTTTGTATAAATTTTGGATTTTGGTCACTCAAAGGCTTAGATTAACTATTCCTTCTCCTCCTCCTTATCATTATTTTATTATTATTAAAGTCTAAATTCCAGTCTATTCACACTGATGCACTGATGTTCATATTTAGGAATTTTATACTCCCTAGAGTATAAAGGCTGATAATGTATATGCTTAGAATTTTTTTTTAATCTAAAAAGTAGTTTGTTTTTATTTTCTGAGTACAAATTAAGTAAAATGAACATTCTTATTTATTTGATTGTCTTATTCTTAGGTGTAAGCCACTTTTCTAACCACATTCTGATGCCTGTCAACATTGATCTTGGTAATAGAATTCCCATTAAATATAGCATTAATTTGATTATACATTTTTAAAAACATTTTTATATTCTCTGTTTTTAAAGTAAAATAATGGATAGTTTCAATGTCATCAATTTTGTGGTTGCCTCCTTGCTCTAAAATTCTTTAAAATCATTGCCAGTGACTTTTTTTAACTGTTAATTGTGCTTGAAACAAAATGGCATATTTCTTTCTTCTGTTATCATTCTAGTCTTTTGAATTAGTTTCTTATTTTAACAGTTCTGCTTAGGAGATTATGGAAAGAATTAAAAAGGCATTTGGTATTTTGTACTGATAGGTGTAAAATATTGGGTGTTTTTTCTGCTTCTTTAATTTATAAGAAAACATCCAGGCTTCACCATCATCAGACCTCAACTACTTGGAACACCAGTAGAAAAGAGGAGAGAGTTTTTTTTTTCTTTTTTGGCCGCATCACGGCTTGTGGGATCTTAGTTCCCTGACCAGGGATTGAACCTGTGTCCCTTGCAGTGGAAGCGCGGAGTCCTAACCATTGGACTGCCAGGGAATTCCCAAGAATTTTTATTTTTAAAAGATTTCTAAGCAGGCAAAAATTTTGATGTCAGAAAGTCCACATTCTAAAACCTATTCTAAAACTTTACTTACCAGAGAACCTCTTCAGTTTTCAGAGCCTGTTTACTTACATTTTAGAAACAGGTTTAAGAAGGTTAAGTAGAACACTTAGTCATTAATAAAAGATTAAATTATATATAGTAGTATAGTATAAGCTGTTGAAGAAGATAGCTTTCTATAAAAATAGTTCATTTTTTAGTGTTTACTGCCTTATCAAAACATTTACTTGGAGAAAAGATCCTTCGTTCTCCATGGCCTGATACTGAGATGTATAAAACTTAAAATTGGCTTTTGTGTTTCTTCTTCAACAGACAGCTGGAAATGATCCATATTGTTTTGTGGAGTTTTATGAGCATCGTCATGCAGCTGCAGCACTAGCTGCTATGAATGGGCGGAAGATAATGGGTAAGGTAAGCTGTCATAATTAAAGAAGGTGACTTGCACTGGAGAATTCTAAGTTGTATACGGTTTTGTTTCCTTTTTAGAAGCATTGTATTCACTTTACAGAAAATGATCACATTTAATATTAAGCTGGGATAAAGCAAATTAGAGGGTATGTTTATGTTAGTGTTCTTCATGGTGCCTTGCACATGGTAAATACTAAGATATTTGTTGAATTATTCAAGCTTTGATGAAAGATCTAGGAACATTGGATACTAATGGGGAAGAATAAAAGAAAAAAATTTATTGGTACTTTAGAAAGGTTAGTTGAATGTTAACAAAGAAGTATGTATGGTTAGGATTTGTTAACATTATTTGCGTAAGTGTACGTTAAAAAATAAGTATCGAGGGCTTCCCTGGTGGCGCAGTGGTTGAGAGTCCGCCTGCCGATGCAGGGGACACGGG
>NW_006780322.1:3364797-3368494 GCF_000442215.2 Lipotes vexillifer
GAAGATCCCACATGCCGCGGAGCGGCTGGGCCCGTGAGCCATGGCCGCTGAGCCTGCGCGTCCAGAGCCTGTGCTCTGCAACGGGAGAGGCCACAACAGTGAGAGGCCCGCGTACCGCAAAAAAAAAAAAAAAGGTATTGAAATTTTGACCAGAAAGTTTGAATGCTTCATCTCAAACATATACGTATGTGTTCATAGATGCAAATCTTGTAATATCTGATTATTACCTTTATTTTTATGGAGTATAAATGTAGAAAAATTTTTTTAGGAAGTCAAAGTGAATTGGGCAACAACCCCCAGCAGTCAAAAGAAAGATACAAGCAGTAAGTATATTTTATACTCTTTGAACTTTTGTGTTTATTGTACATAGTAGTTTTATTGTAAAGCATATAAACATCATACATTTGCAGTAATGTTTTGATCGTTATCCTAAGATATGATTGAATGTGTTTGTGTTAATAAATTTAAGAACAAATCTAATCTTTGTCATCAGGTAGTACCGTTGTCAGCACACAGCGTTCACAAGGTAATTGTATCTTCTTAAACATAAAATGAAATCTCTTGAAAGGGTATTCACTAACCACCTGAAGTTTTTTTGTTTGATATTGGGGGGAGCGGGGAGGGAGGGGTCGTATTTTTATTTGTCTCTCTGGCAATATTTTTCCCCCTTTTTCCCACTGTTGACCAATTGTGGTTTGTCCACTACTTTGGTGGTATTTTAAGTTCTCTGATCCCCATTGGTAGCAGCTGATGCCTTAGAAATACTTTCACCACTGAAGGGCAAGATACCCTGTTTCCTTGAGGTCATGATCTGTGCTTCATACCAGATCTTCTGATTGCTTGAGTTGCTCCTGAAACTGTGTTTCCCAAGTGGCAACCCAATATGTTGCTTAAGGCCTGCCAAATAGGGGTAACTTTACTTTCCAAATATACTTTGTCAGAATTGATATATATGTCCATTTAAAGTGTTGATCCAACTATTTTGTATTTTTAAAGTGTTTCTTTTTTTTTGAGCATTGTCTTTTTAAGAAAACTTCACATATGGGAACGTTTTTTCTCTCCAGTGCTTTTTTAATGGCTCTGATATAAAGTGAAGGGATTACTGTTTTCATTCTGTTGCCTTCAGTCTTAGTTCACTTGCACATGGATTCACATAAACTGAATGGTGTAATGTCTGGGCAACCAAAACTGTTGGCTTTTGAGAAAACTGTCAAATACTTTAACATCAAACTGTTGCAATGCAAGGTATTTCTTTGATTGTTCTTCACACAATATGGTTAAACCAAGTATATCACATAGGTAAACTGAATAAATGTAAATAAGTACTATTAGAATGGTAATGAAGTCATAAATATATATATATATTTTTGCAAAACTTATTATTAGTTTATTTTCTTAGACCAGTATAATAATTGGCTATAAGTAGAAATATAACTGTCAGTTTCCCATTAGATATATCATAGTCCTTAGGAGAATCTTTCCTGTATTGTCACCTTGATTCATTATGTTTAAAACTGATAGGATTTGTCTAGGTATAGGATAGTGTTATACTTTACTATAATCCATAAATTATTTTAAGAATACTTTACTGAATAGATTTTAGCATTTTTTTAAATTCTAAAATTATATTTTTCTTTTCACTTCCCCTTCCTTCCCCTTATAAGATCATTTCCATGTCTTTGTTGGTGATCTCAGTCCAGAAATTACAACTGAAGATATAAAAGCTGCTTTTGCACCATTTGGAAGAATATCGTAAGTAACAGAAGATAAATTTAAAATGCTTTATATTAGAAACAATCTTACATAGAAGTAATTTGAAAATCTATTGTGAATTTTGGACATTAATTTTAACACTTGAATGTGATGTATTAATATTCACTTGAATAAGTGTATTGTTTAGAGACTATTCAAGCAGTTAACAGCCAAAGATTATTTTCCCATTGATAAATAAATCTTTGGTCTTCAATTATCTTAGAATTCTTTTTCAATTAGCGTTAGCTTTTAAGAGACAAATGTGCTGTTGTGCATACTGTTTCTTATATGAGTGTCTTGCTAGCTTGGTCATAATCTTTAGTGAACTTGTGCTATGACTAAGGAATTTAGACCCTTTGGCACTTCTATGATACCATGCATTTTCTGTTAATATATTTTAACAAAAAGAAACATTAACAATTCAACCCAAAACGCAGTTATTAAATGTTAATTCCCAGGTATCTATCCTTTTGTTGTTGTTGTTGCTATTAACAATAATAATAATGCCTTTTAGTGTTTTGTGAAGCACTGTCTTGCTTGCATTTGTTATTAATTGTATAGTTTAGGCCTTTTATAAAAAGGTCACTCAAGGAGTATTCATCATAAAAGAACTTTATATTTTGAAAAGCATGCCTGTAATAGAGTAAGAATAATAAGTTCATGATTGCACTTTCTTAGAAGTAATCGTTGAATTTAGAAAACAAAATTTTTAGAGTTTCTCGTTGCTTTATTATTGTTATTCCAGCTAGAAGAGTAGGAAAAAGGAAATGTTAGCTTTGGTTTGGTTTGATGAACAGACCAACAGCAGAGATGAGAAGGAGACTGGACAGTAAAAGCTGGTGGTATCGGTGTTGAATTTTGGAAGTTTTCTTTTGAAGAGTTTTAGTTCATTGGTAGGAGGATGAAAATGCATAGTGACCAAGGAATGACCATAAGTAAGGGGCCAACTTTAAAGGCAGTCACACGATTAGGGTTTACAAGTAGACTCTTCTGTTAGGTGACATTTTTCTTTGTCTCTTAGAACTGACATTAGGAAAATAAAGTTCTAATTTCTTGACTGTTCCTTTTAATCTGTTTTAGGGCTTTGATTATGGTTAGCTGGCTTTCAAATATCTAGATTGGAAAGGTCTTAACCTTTGGCCTCTCAAAGTTTCTGTAAATCTCTATATGCAAAATTTTATGCTTGCTTTCATTTTGGTGTGGAGTATCTTTGTAAGTTTTATCCTATTTTCAGATTAGTCACAGGGCCATAAAAGATGAAAGAACTCTGATATAGATCTTTGCTGCTGCTTCCTTAGAGAATCCTTTCAGATATAAGTAAGCATTAAATATATTTCAAGGCTAACATTTCCTGAAACTTACCTTTAAAAAGAAAAGGCTTTTCTAACATTTTAACAGATTAAATGCTATTTTATTAAATGTTTCGATTTTGATTGCAGTAGCTTTTCTGAAAGCATGGGAATTTTAGTTTGGCATTAGATAAAGATTGTTTAACAGTTGGTGAGTTTAAGTTAAATGACATTCAAATTTTAGTAATTTCATTACTTTTTAATCAAGGATCAATAATTTCTTTTTGTTAAATATGTTGGTATCATAATTATAGTCTAGAATTTCTTAGAGTCAACTATGATTACTGATGTATATATCATTTTTTTCTTGGTAAGGCCTTTAAGTTTTATAATTTTCAGTTGAGATAATGTCTAAGCTTTAGGCGACCCAAAGAGTTAGTGTTTCTAAATTTGAAGGAACCATTTTCAGTTGGTAGCATCATTTCCTGATTTTTTTCAATTAAAGGAGATAAGTTGATAAATATATATATTGAAAGGTTCTCATGATAGGTATTCCCCGTAGTGATCCTACAACAGTGCTTGATTTATAAACGGTGTGTAGTAAATGTTGGCCTATTAAAATATTTAGTATATAAAATATAGTATTTTCTTTCCCT
>NW_006780322.1:3368504-3377119 GCF_000442215.2 Lipotes vexillifer
AAACTTTTCCTGTTCCTTGAGTTTAGGGTAGTCTAACAAATTTTGCTATAGAGATGAATCAGCTACAAATTAAATGCATGTGTACCATACAGATAATTTTAATAAGTATTTTTACATATTGAGAAGTGGCTTGCATTAGTTTTCCCCTTTCACCATCACCTCTTTGTCATTTTGACCCTAAACACTTAATAAATCACTCCTAAATTGATCAAAATATGCTTATGTATACTTTAATATAAAATTATATTGCATGGCTTTCTGACTTGGGTTTTTGTTGTAAAAGTGCCTGTTTTGTTCATGTGTCCTGAGAGAACAAGCATTGTGACATACCTGGCTAACTTAAAAGCAGATTGCCTGTGAAGCACAATTTGAGTCCAATTTTTTGAGGTATGGAGTTTTAGCTATCATGGCTGGGTTTTTTACTCAATCTCAAATAATAGGGCTCTGGTTATTTTGCAGAGTATCTCTGAAGAATGGACAGAATTGCCCTGGCTAACTACAAGCTACGGTTCACAGTGGATAAATGTTGGCGTGCTTTTTTACTTTCTGACTTTTTAAAATTTTGCTTTTATATCTTATAGTTTCCAATCAATCTTATATGATTGCTATTTTAGAATTTAGTGTAAAATCTTCTCTTATATAGTATAAAACTAAAGTGTGTGTCTAGTATTTTTCTTCAATGATTTAACATTTCTGAAAAGTCAAGTTCTCAAAATTTACCCATAGTCCGGAAGGGGGGTATGAACTGATCTGAGAAAATGAAAAAATTTAATTAATTTAGGGAATATACAACTTTTCCATTCTTTTAGTTTCCAGTTTTCTATTTTAATTTTTTAATGATTAGGTAGTAAGTATATAGTGTCAAATAGCAAATTATAAATTGCATGGTTAAAGAAAGCCGTTCATTTAGTGTGCCTGTGAACCCTATAAGTTAAGTAAAATTCATGTGAATAGCTGCTTTTACCATGCTTAATATTTAAAAATTTAAAAACTTTGAAGTGGGAGGCAGTTTCTGTACAATGTATATGTATATATTTAAGAAGTTATTGATTTGCATGTTTATAAAATTAAGCCTCATTTGCTAATACATGATAAATTTTATAGAATAAAAGGTGAATTTGCATTAAAGGTTCATTTTAATGAAGATGAAACATGAAAATGAGTTGTGTATAAAATTCTCACTTGATATCCAGAGGAGAGTTTGCAAACCTAAACTTCCGATTGTTTCTGATTTCAGAGATGCCCGAGTGGTAAAAGACATGGCAACAGGAAAGTCTAAGGGATATGGCTTTGTCTCCTTTTTCAACAAATGGGTGAGCTAAATAAATAAAAAGTGCATGTGTGGTGCTTTAAGAGTAAAGGATAAAAATATTCATTTTGTTTCGATTGTTAATCATTTTCCTCATCTGCCATTTGTTCATTTCACTGATAATTAATACCCTCACTAGAGGATATCTTTTTTCTCCTGTTTGGTCATTTAGTCAGCATTTATTTAGCACCTGATGCATGCAAACTACTGATAAAATGTTTTCCGAATACAGAAAGTAGAGTTGTTTAAATCATCAGCCAAAGTTAGATATTGACTATCTCATTTATATATTTAATTCATTACGTCCCTGTTTTATATTCCCATGGTAATTCAAATGTAGCTAATAAAATGTTCCAATGGGTGGGAACATTTCTTAAAATTGTGTATTAATGTATTTGAAAATGTCTCATCATTTCCTTCATTCAGTAAACATTACTGAACATGAATTTGCATGGACTTGAGATTTCTGGGTTTTGCAGAGAAAAGGAAGAATAGCACATTTTGTCAAATGAGAGGTGAAAGGAGGGTATAAAGAAGGAAAAGGCTCATGTGTAGTGTGACGGCTGGGTAAAATCTTTGGTATGTTCTCCATACAATATAATACTGTGCTGTTGTTTACAAAAAAGAAAATGAATGAGGAAGCTCTGTAAGTACTGGTTATGGAAAGACTTCCATGGTATATTGTCAGGTGAAAAAGCTCTTTTGTGTAAAAAAGAAGGGAGTGTGCGTGTGTGTGATTTCTTTTCCCCCTTCAGGGATAACAAGAAACTTGTAGGGTTTCCTGTTTGGAGGGTAGGTAATGAGAGTTAGGCAGATGGGCAGCAGGGCAGGAGGCTTCTATCTGTATTGTACTCTTTGAAGTTTGAACCTTATAAATATTTACAAATTCAAATAAATAATTATTTTTAGTGTGATAACTCAAGGTTCCAAACCATTAAATGCAGAGATAATCACATTTCTAAAAATATAGGGATGGATGGTAGGAGAATTTAATGCACTAATCTTGGAGTATACACTAAGGTTTCATTAACCTTAGATTTTATTGTATTGCCTCTATGTTACGACTGTTGTTTGCCAACGATTACTACAAAAATATTGTACTTTCTGTGTAAGAGTGCCTTAGAATGAGCCATTAAAATTTTTGATAATATAAAATGTATTTTAGAAAGGATTTTCTTACTCTAGTAAATAGAGTATTTGAAATAGATATCATTTCTTGATGACTTCAGGTCAAATTTATGAGCATCATTCTGAGTCTTTTAAAAATACACCCATAAAAAAAAAAAAAACCACCCGTTCGCAGTTATGCAAATAGTGTCAAATTGTCTTGTTTTTTTTCTAGTTCCTGGCTGCTTACATTGAAACTGTTTGGTTATTCCTCCCTATGAACTCTTACTATCCAGATGCTTGCTATAGCAGCCAGCTTGCAACCGTTTTGCCCCAAATCTACTTTTCAAATTAAAAAATCTGCCCTAAAAATGTTTACATGGCTTGTAAGTTAAGGCAAAAGCGGGTAGAATGCACTGTAATGGGATGTCCTCTGTTTGCACAGTAACATCATATCTTGCAATCACATTGTTTAAATGTATAGCTATCATCTTCCTCTCAGGAAGTAAAAATGTCTTCTAAGAAGTAAGTTAGCCAAAGAGGTCAGGAAGAATCCGTATATTAGAAGAAAAGTTGCACATGGTAAAGCATATTGAGAGGTGAAGGGGTAAAAGCTCCGTCGTGTATATGTCCCATCTACCAAGTATAAGATGAGATAAGGAAATAAAAACTATGAGAATGTAGCTGGTTCTCAAAGCTTTACTGTTAATCACAGCATAATATTTAGGAAAGGTAGAAAAATACCTCATACAATGGATTGGTAGCCACAATTAGTATGAGTTCCTTAAAGAATTGATAAATAGGGGGCTTCCCTGGTGGCACAGTGAGAGAGTTGTCATCATGGCCATGTTCCATCAGAAGACTGTGGAAGAATCCTTCTTTCCCTCTTCTTAGTTTCTGGTGGTGACTGGCAGTCTTGGTATCCTTGGCTTGTAGCTACATCACTCCAATCTCTGCCTTGGTCTCCACATGGCCTTCCCTCTGTGTGTGTCCACGTTAGCTTCTCCTCTTCTTACAATGGCCCTTCTTAAAGGGCCCACCCTAATTTGTATTGACCTCATCTTAACTAATACATCTGCAAAGACCCTATTTCCAAATAAGGTCGTATTCACAGTTAAGGGCAGGGTAGATAGGACTTCATATAAATTTAAGAGACACAGTTCAACCCACAACAGTAATTAAACATCGTATGGAGTTCAGACTTGTTAGTGTGGTAAGCAATATTTGTTTCTTTTTTAAGAATATGCATTTCCTTTTTATGTGTCTCAAGAACAGCTTTTAGTTTGCCTGTTCTTTTGTGCTAGTTAAAGCTGACATTTGACATACGCAAACCAAAGCTGAACCCCATCTACTTGTCACTGTACTCTTTTTTTTTAATAAGTTTATTTTTTCTATATTTATTTATTTTTGGCTGCATTGGGTCTTCGTTGCAGTGCATGGGCTTTTCGTTGCAGTGGCTTCTCTTGTTGCAGAGCATGGGCTGTAGGTGTGCGGGCTCAGTAGTTGTGGCTTGTGGGCTCTAGGCGTGCAGGCTCTAGAGCGCAGCCTCAGTAGTTGTGGCATACAGGCTTAGTTGCTCCGTAGCATGTGGGATCTTCCCAGACCAGGGCTCTAACCCATGTCCCCTGCATTGGCAGGCAGATTCTTAACCACTGCGCCACCAGGGGAGTCCCTTTCAGTCTACTCTGGCTTTTGTTCTTACTCTATACCAGCACTACCCTTTTCAAGTTCACCTCTTGACTTCTGCTTGCTTGACCCTGACAGTAGTTTTTTTGTTTTTGTTTTTTTGCGGTACGCGGGCCTCTCTCACTGTTGTGGCCTCTCCCGTTGCGGAGCACAGGTTCCCGACGCGCAGGCTCAGCGGCCATGGCTCACAGGCCCAGCCGCTCCGAGGCATGTGGGATCTTCCCGGACCGGGGCACGAACCCGTGTCCCCTGCATCGGCAGGTGGACTCTCAACCACTGTGCCACCAGGGAAGCCCCTGACAATAGATTTTTGAGGGTTTCTTCCTTCATCACTGGCTATTCCTTCTTAGTCACCTTAGTCACCTTAGCTAGTGATCTCACCTTTACCCAGATTTCAGATTTTGCTGTTTTTCAGGGCTCTATCCCAGGATGCGTTCTTCTCTCTAGTCTTTCTTTATGACTCTGAATCTTATATCTCCAGCTCCGCACACTTACTAACAAATGGTCTTCATTTAGATGTCTTACAGATATCTCAAACTTAGTGTGTCTTAAATCATCTTTGTTTCTTCCTCAAACTTGTTGCCCTCCTCCCTCCCAGGCTTCTCATTTCCATTAATGCTAGCACTATCCTCCCTACTGCCCAGGCAAAACCTAGGAATTATCTTTGATTCCTGCCCTTTGGCTTACTGTGCACATCCCTCCCCACCAGTTCTCTTGACTCTTCCTTTAGATTACATCCACTGCTACTGCATTAGTCCTGGTCACCGACTGTTTTTTTAATCTGGATATTGCATTAGTCTCATAAAGTGTCTTTTTCCTTTTACTATTTCCCCAAACTGTTCTCCTTAAAACATAAGAATGGCCTTCTTAAAACATAAATTGAATCATGATAATCTTTCTTAAAATAATCAGTTTTTTCCTCTGGCACTTTTCCTTTTTTGCACACTAGATTCCAGTAAAACTAGTCATCTTTCACATGCTTCTTTAAGATGCGTACCAAACACTTTCCTGCCTTAACACACCTTGCAGTGCTTTTCCCTCTATCAGGAACACCCTGGTGTTTGGACTTTTCTAGCTCCTCTTCCTCTCTATTTCAACTTAAATGTCATTTCAGAGACCTTCCCTAATCATGCTGCTCTAAAGTAGATTCCCATGCCTGTATCTCAGCATGGGATATTCTCTCTCTCAACCTTTTGTTTCTCTCATGGCATTTACCACAATCTGTAATTACTTTATTTGTCCCCCGCAAAAGATTGTAAGTTCTGTGGCCGCAGAGACCATGTCTACCTCATTGACCAACGTTTCCCTAGCACTTAACCTGCTGTCTAGGACATGATAGCTGTTCAGTATTTACTTGTAAGATGAATGAGAAACCAAACACTGTCATTAAAAGCATGTTGGATTGTATAAAGTGCAATTTTCATCCATAATAGTATGGGTTGTTCCATGAACTTTACAATGGCTACCTCAATAAGGGCTTTTGGGCTCGAGTCTTTCAGGTGATTAACATTCCCAAAGTCTGATATCCAAGTAAAAAAAAGACAGTTTAAAAGCACCATTGTGTTTTAGGAAAGCTGTCATATATTGTGTATTTCACAAAGCATTTCATTCAAAAAACATTTGTGAAAAGCAACCATGAGTTTTCTCTATTGCTAATAATTGTTTAACGTCAACTAATAGTGGCTTCTTTGTCATTTCTAATGTTGTGTGGAACAGGATGCTGAAAACGCCATTCAACAGATGGGTGGCCAGTGGCTTGGTGGAAGACAAATCAGAACTAACTGGGCAACCCGAAAGCCTCCAGCTCCAAAGAGTACATATGAGTGTAGGTGAATTGGAGAAGAAAAGGAAATGTGGAATTTTGGAGGAAAATACACTAGATTTTAAATGTTAGAGCTGTTCCCGGAGACTTATTGCAGAAATAGATGAGAAGCAAATCAAGACTACTGTTCAAAAATGTACTTAGTTTTCATTTTTGTAATTATAAATAATAAATTATATCTCTAATGTCAAGTCTCCTATTAAATAGAGAATATTGAGTAATTTTTAGACATTCTTGGGGAAGGTTTAATCCTCAGTCAAATGTAATATGTATTAAATAAGCATTTTGATCAAGGTAAATATTACCATTACAGTAGTGTAGTTAATGTTGCTTTACTCTTTCTGAACATTTTATTTAATGAATTAAAAATATTAAATTTTTCCTCCCCAGCAAACACCAAACAGCTATCATATGATGAGGTCGTAAATCAGTCTAGTCCAAGCAACTGTACTGTATATTGTGGAGGTGTCACTTCTGGGCTAACAGGTATGGGGCCTTTACCTATGTGGCGTCTTGAGATTAATTTTTAAACTAAAAGGCTTGGTATTTGTAGGATTTTAATGCGGGTTTTTTTTTTTTTTTTTTTTGTCTAACAGAACAACTAATGCGTCAGACTTTTTCGCCATTTGGACAAATAATGGAAATTCGAGTCTTTCCAGATAAAGGATATTCTTTTGTTCGGTAGGGGTGGTTTTTAAAAAAATGTTTCCCCCCAGATCATTTTTGAACATTTAACTTAGTGGTTTTCTTTAAAATTTACTTTGGTTATAAAGAAATTAAAATTTCTCTAGTGTTTATCATATTTGCCACTTTTTTAATAGCTCCCTCCTTCCAACACAAGGCAAATAAAACATTCTATTAAAAGAAGTTTCCCCAGAACTATAAGATCTTTGAGGGGAAAAAAAATGAAAATATGCCATTTTATTGATTCTTTTATATTAACTTCCTGTTATACTTCAGGCTCAGTTTGATTTTTAAAAATAGGTTTTATTCATAAGCACTTTAAACTATTTTTAACATCTTTATTGGAGTACAATTGCTTTACAATGTTGTGTTAGTTTCTGCTGTATAACAAAGTGAATCAGCTATATGTATACTAAACAATTTATATTGGTAATTCTTAATATTATTTTCAATAGGTTCAATTCCCATGAAAGTGCAGCACATGCAATTGTTTCTGTTAATGGAACTACCATTGAAGGCCATGTTGTGAAATGCTACTGGGGCAAAGAAACTCTTGATATGATAAATCCCGTGCAACAGGTGAGAAGGTTCTTGACTTTGCAGAGTAATTGCTGGGCTAATAGGTATTTTTAAATGAAATTGTTGATAATCGTCGTTAATGCTTCTAGCTAAAATGATAGCATATAAGGGCTCTTCATGTATTATAGTTCCAGAGTAGTGGTTCATGGATGCAGGGGTGACATGATGAATGTGACCACCTCGATTGACTCATGCTCACACAGTGGATTTTAAAATGCTGCAACAAACTTAACAGGGTATTAAATTTTTTCTAATACTTAGTAGATTTATTCACATACTATTTGGAGGACTCACAAGCATGTTTTTTTTAATTATTATTTATTTATTTATCTATCTATCCATCCATCCATCCATCCATCCATCCATCCATTTTTGGCTGCATTGGGTCCTTGTTGCTGCGCGTGGGCTTTCTCTAGTTGCGGCGAGCAGGGGCTACTCTTCGTTGCATGCACGGGCTTCTTACTGCAGTGGCTTCTCTTGTTGCAGAGCATGGGCTCTAGGCGCGGGGGCTTCAGTAGTTGTGGCTCACAGGCTCTAGAGTGGAGGCTCACTAGTTGTGGCACATGGGCTTAGTTGCTCCACGGCATGTGGGATCTTCCCGGACCAGAGCTTGAGCCCGTGTCCCCGGCATTGGCAGGCGGATTCTTAACCACTGCGCCACCAGGGAAGTCCTCACAAGCATGTTTGATTCAGTTGAAACAAAAGCTATGAATATATTTAGGACCTTGGCATTTTCTTCCAGATTTTGCTGCCTTTGTTTTTCCAGGCAGTTCTAGTGGTTCAAACTTGATCCCACAAACATTTCTATGAGGAAATGGAGCATCAAGATAGGAGTAAGAAAATCCTAAACTATATAACTTTCTTAAGGAAACTGAATATAGGAATAAATAGTCCTTATCTTCCCTATCTTCCCTAGCTAAAGGAAACAGTCATATGGATAATTTACAAAACACCTAAACATTATCCTGAGTTTAATAACCCTAACCCTAACCTACTGCCTTACAAAGAGTATGCCATTTAGAGCATCATTGTAGAGTTAGAGCAGTATAACCTCACTTTTTTTTAATTAGCCGTGACTTTATAAACTTTTCTTTGTCCTTTAGTGTTTTCTTTTTAATATATATATAAATTTATTTATTTTATTTATTTATTTTTGGTTATGTTGGGTCTTTGTTGCTGTGCACGGGGTTTCTCTAGTTGCCGCAAGTGGGGGCTACTCTATTGAGGTGCGCGGGCTTCTCATTGCAGTGGCTTCTCTTGTTGCAGAGCACGGGCTTTAGGCACGCAGGCTTCAGTAGTTGCAGCACACGGGCTCAGTAGTTGTGGCTCGCAGGCTCTAGAGCACAGGCTCAGTAGCTGTAGTGCCCGGGGCTTGGTTGCTCTGCATCATGTGGGATCTTCCCAGACCAGGGATCGAGCCTGTGCTCG
>NW_006780322.1:3377129-3384730 GCF_000442215.2 Lipotes vexillifer
AGCCTGCATTGGCAGGCGGATTCTCAACCACTGCGCCACCAGGGAAGCCCTATCCTTTAGTTTTAATTGTAATGACGGCCCTATGTGTTATGGCTATGTATTTGTGGTATATTAGGACTGTATATGCCCCTATAACTTTAAATAATATTAAATTATCTGTTACAATTTTACTTAATAGCAGAATCAAATTGGATATCCACAAGCTTATGGCCAGTGGGGCCAGTGGTATGGGAATGCACAACAAATTGGCCAATATATGCCTAATGGTTGGCAAGTACCTGCATATGGAATGTATGGCCAGCCATGGAACCAGCAGGGATTTAAGTAAGCATACTTGTTCTTTTCCTTTATTATTAGCCTTTGAAAATGTCAAGAACTTGGGAAGAGATTTTAAGTAATTAGTAGGTAATGTGCCTTCTTTCTAAAGCATAGCCTTTGAAAGACTTAGGTTTTTACTTTGTAGTTTTAAGTGTATATCTAAAATTTTGCCTAGAAATGTGTTGTCTTGATTAATAACCAGCATTATGAGAATTTTGGTAATGCTTGGCAATGAATCAACAAATATTTAAGTAAGGAAATAAGAACTTAATAGTTGCTAGGCTTATTGGATACAGTTATTTTGATCCTAGTTGCTTTATTCATTATGCTTTTTTTTTGTGCAAGAGGGTTTATTCATACATTGTTATATGAAAGCTTCTTTATACATCCTGAATTACAATTTTACTTAAATCTCTGAAAAACAAACTGGAAATTAAAACGCTTTGCCATTTTTATTAAAAAGAATCTTGTAATGTTGAGAAAATTTATGAGTTTACATATACTAATAATTATCTTAATTTCTTCTTTGAGTAATATATATGCAAGTCCGTATCATACCAAATGATCACGTTTCCTTCAGGTAGTGGCTTGTTCAACATATGTCAAACCCCAGATGGACAGTTTTCTGAGATTAGAGATGAGTTTTTCTGAGTTCAAGGGAATAAATGTTTATAGATAAAGGATATTTTCTTAGCTATAATTAAACTAACAGAATTAAGCTGTACAAATTAAAGCTACAAGGATGCTTGTTTTTAAAAGAAAAAACCTTTTGCCTTTGCTTTCTCTGGCATAACAATTATTCTTATATTTGGGCTTAAGAAAAAGGATATTTCCCACGTATGTGTTATTTATTCTTGGCATTATTTATTCTTGGCATTACATTTTATTTTAACCAGTGGATTTCCCCTCCCCTCTGCTTCTTTCACATTCTCCACCAGTCAGACACAGTCTTCTGCACCGTGGATGGGACCAAATTATGGGGTGCAGCCGCCTCCAGGACAGAATGGCAGCATGATGCCTAATCAGCCTGCAGGGTATCGAGTCGCAGGGTATGAAACCCAGTGAAAAAGGACTCCAGAATCTAAAGCCAGTGGCTTAAGGCTACAGGGAGTGTAGTAAAGCCGTTGTTTACTTAAAGATTTATCAAATCAGTCAGTGCAAATGTCAGATACAATGTATTTATTTAAAAGATTCATTTTTTAATCATGAAATTACTTAACCATCCGCATTGTTTTAAAAAGAAACAATATGCTGGATGTCTGCCAATTTTTGCCTTCATTACCTTTTTTGATAAAGTTTCTCAAATCCTTGTTTCAAATACAAATGCAGGGATTGCTGCCACTTTTTTAAAATTGAGGCAGAAAATTGCACAATGTTGAACTTTTTTCCACTGAAGTAGTGTGCAGTTCTAGTTTGCATTCCTGATATGATTTAAAACATGTAATATAAAGATGTAAAAAAAAGAAAAAAGGAAAACCAAAACTGTGCAGTCTAGAAGTTCTTTGTAATCTTCAGCTTATGCACAATTCTATTTTAGGTTTTTTTGAAATAGGCATTGTTTGAGCTGTCCCATCTCCACTGTTTTCCCTTTGGGGTTTTTAAATGTAAGTTATTAGTTTACATCATTTTTGTATCTACATTTTTTTCACAAATTTGTCTTGCCTTATTAAAGTTCTATAAAATATACTTAAATGGAAAAAAAATGATCTTTAGATTGAAAACTTTTCTCAGATGGATTGATAATTGCATTCATCTTGTGTTTTATATGAGAAGGTGCCTCAAGAATTCCCTGTTGAATTTGTTTAAAAGGGTTTTTATCTTCTGTGATAAACTTTGCTGTGTACCAGGAAATATAAAAACAAAAACTTGTTACTAAAGAAAATCTCTGAAATGTGATAAGTTCTTATGAACCCATGTTAATTTCATGTGTCCACTTCTACATTTACATTTATCATTTCATTATGTAAAATGTTTTAGCAATTTAATATTTTGCACAGTTAGCAAACTTTGTATGTCATTTCCTCCTTAAAGGCATCATGCAGAGTTGACAGGAGATTTATAAGGTTTTGTTTGCATGTGAATATCAAATACACACTTTGGTAGTCTTTGAATACAAAGTCATCTGCTCTTGTTTTTCAAGAACTTTGAGACACAAAGTTGTATGTAAAGAAATATATTACTTTGCCATATCCTAGTTATATTTACTCAAAAAGAGTAAATCAACTTGATTTTAATATGTACAAATGATAGCTGTGAAACTGTAGAATATCCTTATGTCAGGCTTGGGGTTTCTTGTGAACTCCAAAATTAGCCTGAATGACCAGCCAGGCAAAGCATTTTTTAAATGTTCAGAGGCCAAAAGATAAACAAACAAAAAACCGTGAAATCCTACCTCCTTAAACAGCCTTCAAAGAGGAGAATCCTCAGTGCAATCATTACTTTGATTCTTTTGGTACCTGTTTTCCTGGAGTTCCCAATTTTATTATTTTGGGGTGGCTCCGAGCATTAAGAGGTTTAATCTTTGATGGCATTGTTCTAGTTTTGAAATTTCTAGTATATTTCAGTCTCTTAGAAGAATTGTGGGAGATTTTGTTTTGTTTTGTTTTCAGCAAAAGTCACAAACTCTCCTCTTCTTTGACTCACAAAGGGGAAGGGTCCCCAGTATACATATTTGGATGCTTGGTTGTTTTTAAGACCAGAGAGCTCCTGGTGTTTTATTGAGGAACAGAAAAGGCCCATGGAATCCTAAGAGTTTCCTGGTCTGTATCCTCCAGGTAGGAGCAGATGACTCTAAGCTGGTCTCTAAGCCAATACTCCTGTAAACCAGAGTCCAGGAAAGACAGCTCATAAATGTATAATTCTCTGGAGCTCAATTCTATGCAGTTGTACTGATGTTTCATCAAGTCACTGTGTATTTTCTAAGTGTTGATACATTAAAAGTTGCTTTATCGAAGATGAGTAAATTTTTTAAACACTTGGAAATTTTATTTCCTTCTTAATTAACCTACAGATCAGGGCATGCAACCAAAAGCAGCTTAAATACTCAAAACATAAAATAACAGGATGTTGTTTTTAGATTCTTCTGGTTTATGTTCCTATTTTAGGACCCTCACTTTTCTCTTATTCAAAAGTATTTTATGTCCTATACATCTGTGGATTGCAGGGTAAATTATTTGGGCATAAATATTCCAAGCAAAAGTATAGTTTTTCTTTCTTCTTGACTATCTCAAGAAATAACACTTTTTATTAGCCAATATTTTCTTATTGTACAATTCTAAAATGTACATTGACTACTTTTTGAGAAGAAAGTAGCATTACTCAAAGGCTTATTACTACTGAACAAATTTGCAATTCAGGAACATTGCTAACTTTGCTTTAAATCTTACTCTCAGTGTTAAATCGTTTAAAAAATTTACAGTCTAAAAATCATACTGGTATTAGTATCAGGTAAGGAAATTAAAGTTTTTTAAATGGATTCATTCTCTGCAATATGCATTCAGATTTTACTTTAAAATACATCTGGTACTGTAAAGAACCTAAAGTGGTTCACACTTAATGGGTCATTAATCCAGTATTCTTTGCCCTGACTGTTTGGATATTAAAGTTCCTTTATGTTTTCTATAACCTTTGGGATCTTCTTGCAGTGATTATTGTGTGTGAGAGATTTTTTTTTCTTTTTGGTGTAGTCATATTGTTATATTCACTCAGGTATTTGTTAGATTTCTTTTTAATCTTATTTCAGAAACCATGGTTTGCATTGGGTTACTGTTTGATACCACAAAGAATTGCTGTAGATTTAACTCACTATGAAATCAGGATCTCATTTTCCTTGTTAATATTCTCTCCCTGTTGAAAATGAGATTCACATTCTAGTTTCATTCTTCTGTTTTGTTCCTGTGCTTACTCAGCTTCCTTTTGTATGTGTTAGAGTTCTCTTACTTTTGAGAAGGCGGTTGATAAGGACTAGTTTGCATCACAAAGAGAGTTAAGTTTACCAAGAGCTACAGGGTGCTCTTGAGGTTACAGTTGAATTGGAAAAATAAAATGTGTTTGTAGGAAATAAAGAACAAACCCTTTCAATGAAAGAGTGATGATTTCTAAAAACAAAATCTTTTTGTAGGGGGTTATTATGTTTTTTCCAGTCACTGCATTTGACTATTTAGAACTTGAAGGACATACCTCCAAAACAACAAATTTTAATTTACGAGCCTTGATAAAATGTATGTGAATGTTTCTGAGTTGAATAGGACTTTACACTATGGTCTCTAAAGTTGAAGGCTGAAGTTATTCTGATAGTAATTCACCTAAAAAAGGGAAAAGTAGATTTCTGACTCAGGGTTAATAAGCTCGGGTGAGAGGCTGTGTAGAAAATAGTTATTAAGCAGTTTTATATACTAGATAAGTGAGATCCCTAGCTCCTTATTTGTGTTCAGCTCTAGAAAACCAACAGCCACACTTAAACACACCAGGCAAGATTTGGAGGCTCCTACTGTGGAAAAACTAAGCAACTCTTGAGTAAAAAGACAGATGCTGACATTTGAGGGTCCCCGCCAAAAAGTGACTGGCCAAGAGTCCCCTTACGGTGGAGTGTACCAATCAGTAAGCCCTGCCCACGTACACAGACCTTCCCAACAGGTTTTTAGTGCTTCACTTCTAAATAAAGACAGCCAAAGATCACCAGAAATTGAGAAAAACCTTGATTGTAAAAGGTAGAGCTAAATAAAAGCAACTCTCAAGAATCAGAAAACTTCAACAACTATCATATCCTCAAATAAGATACTGTACTCAAGAAATTAGAACAGGATACTAATAAAATGTCACAACAAGAAATTAGAATACGAATAAATTCAGTGAGAATATTAAAAGACGAGATGTTCTATAACAAATCAAAAGTGTAGGGGAAAAAATAAATATGGATCAATTCAGGAGGTTTAATATTAAATCAATAGGAGTTCCAGGAAGAAAACAGAAAATAGAGGATTGAGTAGAATTTATTAAATAAAGGAAAATTTCCCTGATGAAATTTTGAGTTTCAAGATTAAAAAAAAGCTAATGTTGAATTTGCACAATAAATATAAAAAACCCATACGAAGCCATACCGCTATGAAATTTTAGGATGCCAGACCTATAAAGAGAATATTCAAAAATTTACCAGGTAGAAAAAGGATAGAGGAAAATACCCAACAGCAACATTGGAACCTAGTGATCAATGGGGTGCTGTCTTCAAAAGTTTGAATGAATTACATCTTGGGTGACAATAGAATAAAGACATTTTTAGACATGCAAGTTCTCAAAAGATTTTCTTCCTGTTCACTGATTCTCAGTTACTGGATAAACTCCATCAAAATAAGAGTAAGTCAAAGAAAAAATATGATGTAGCGTCTAGAAACAGGATCAAACACGAGTGAGATAACGGGAAGTCCCAGGATTGCAGCTGTTAAGCGACCTGGCAGCCAAATCCAGACTGATGGTCAGAGGGCTAGACTTAAGGTTATCTGAGACGCCAGCCTGTGTATTGTGAGATGTTTTATGGAACTATGGAGCATGTGAAAAGACTAAATACTGGAAGAAAAGCAAATGGAAAGAGACAGTTGTCAGGGAAAGCATTCTATAAGAAAGGAAACATTCCCTGAGCCAAGTACATGCATCAAGATAATATTTCATGTTTTCCTGAATTATATTCACAAATATTTGTATCAATACTATTCCACTGCATTGGTTTTCTTTGGCAATTCCAATTGTGTGTTGGATTTCCTCTGCCTGACATCGGTTTCTATCATTTGTTCTTAATTATTTTTACCTTTTTGTTGGCTTTTTCCATTTCTAATCTCCGTTCCTTAATATGCTTCCTGTGGTATCCAGACTCACTTATGTTCCTTTTAATGTAATCTTCATTTCTGAAAAAAAATTTTTTTGTTTTCTAAATTCCACCAATTTTTGTTTGACTTCAGGGATGTCTCTTCCCTGAATTCTTGTTTTTCTTAGCTGCATTTACTTCATTAGATTTTTAAAATTCATATTGGAATGTCTATATTATTTTCAATTGCTTTGTGGGAACATTTTTCCTGTGAGTCTTCTCCAGGGAAACTCTAGGTAAGTTTTGCTGTCTTATTTTTAATTACAGTATCTTGGTACAAATGCTGTGCTTATTCCTATTTGTTCATATTTGAAACAGTTGGTTTTTCCTAGACCAAGTACCAGCAGGAGGATGAAGGGGAAAGACCTTGTCAAGGTTTCTCACCTCCCTCTGTGGCTACAATGAATTGTCTCCTTAAAAGTGTAGCCATGGGTCTTCTCTGGGATGTGATCTTGTCCAGAAGTTCTGTGCCAGCTCTGAGCTCCCTTGGTTCCTTCATCTGCTACATTAAGGGACCTAACTCATGTCTTCAATGAGATCCCCTAACTTGCTTTCTGACATCACCTCTGGACCCCTTAGGCACTTCACACACCTTCCCTCCCTGCCTCTCCCACACTCATATGCTTGTTCAGTCCTCCCCACAGCAGGCTCCACTCAGGGTTTGGCTCTCAGAGTGAATATTTGCGAGTGATTTCTGAGGTCTGCCACTACCAGCCCCCTCCTCACTCCCTGTCCTTCCCCCATGGCACTCAGTTGGCCTCCCATCCAGTACTACACTTCCACTCAATGTGGAATGTATAAGTTTTCTTTGCATCCCTAGTTTCACTTAAGATAACTGTTTGTGGGAGTCAGTTGGTCATATGTTTTCCTTGTCGCTCCCTGTGGTTTCCAGAAGTGGAAAGATCCAGAGCCAGGCTGCTAACATTTCTTCCAGAATCAGAGACCAAAGGAATCTTTTAACAGATGTAAATCTGATCATGACACTCCCCCGCTTGAAAGTCTTTGTTTCAAATTGTATTTAGCAGTAATCTAACATCTTTAAGGTGGCCTGCAGAGCCTTCTACAAATGCAATCTGTGCTTACCCAACTTCACAGCAAGCCATTCTCCAGTCTCCCATAAGCCCTTCCACGCCACACTCATCTTTCAGTTTCCTGAATAAGTAAACACTTTTTATCAGTTAAGGTCCAGTCAAGGAGACAGAAGCCAACACTAAAATTTGAAAAGGGAAATTTTAATGTGAATAGTTGTTAAATAATAAAAAGTGGTTAACTACTAAAAGGGATCCAGAAAATGCAGGTGCAAAAAAAAGCAGCTACTATTTATGGACGGATCGGACAATGCAGAAACTAAGGGTTTAGGAGAGCACTGAGTTTCTCACCTCTTCAAAGTGGGCTTGATTATCATAGGAGCGTGCCACCTGCTGAA
>NW_006780322.1:3384848-3386591 GCF_000442215.2 Lipotes vexillifer
CAAACATGCCAGAGGGCGTGGGCCAGAGCTGGTCCTTAGAAGCTGCCTGCCATCGGCCAGAGGTGGGTGGGCTGGAGATAATCTTTAGAAATGGTCCACCAGGTGGGGCAGCTATAGGGTTGCCAGAATTAGCAAGTGAAAGCACAATCGCAAATATTGTAAGAAACGTACTAAAAGTCATTTGTTGTTTAACTGAAATCCAAGTTTAACTGGGTGTCCTGTGTTTTATCTGTCAGTCCTCGAGAGTGGTGCAGCCAAAGCTGCCATGGAAGCAGCTACGGGTAAGTAAAGTGTGGCCTGAGGGTGCAGCCGGGGCAGGTCCAGAGAACCACTGACGCGAGCACCACTGGGTCTTCTGTACACTGATCCATTGGCTTGCACACTGAATAAAAAGAGAGAACCAGAACCCATAAGGAATGTGCCTTCCTGTCACCATCACCTTGCCATGTTCCCCCAGTGCCCTCTATTGACAAAGCCTAACATTGAGCCAACTGGCAAAGAAGAAATGTTTCACAACTGGCAAAAGGCCAAGAAGAGTGGACTGGGGACCGAGACTCCCATTGCAGAGCCCTGCCATGTGAATGCCTTTTGTCTGCTCTTTGTCTTCAACTCTCCACTTAAATGTCCCTTCCTCTAAAATGCCTTCCTTTCTTTACCCACAATCTAAATCAGTAGCCTCTCAAGCCATCTTATGTTTACTTTTCCTTTATAGCATTTGTCATCATTTTAAATTATGTATTTGTGCAATTATATCGTTAAAATCTGTGTTGCCCACTAAAAGCTGGTGACTTTTCTTCAGTGCTGTATATACCCAGTAGGTAGTAAATCAATCAATTAATTTAATTATCTCAATCTTGTTTTAACCAAATGGATTTCTACCATGTGCTGATAGTACTACCAGCTAGAGTACTGGGTATGAGGTGATAAGACCTAAAACTAAAGGACCAAACCAGGGCCAATTCTTGATGCCATGCCAAGTAATTTGAACTTTTTTTTTATCTTAAAGGTCCTAGGGAGCCATTGATCTAATTTGCTTTTAGTCAAGATGTCTTCCAGGTTCCTGGCATGAGCAATTAGATGGATGGTTGGGGCTAGTTACTGGGGCAGGAAAAGGAAGAAGCGCAGTTTGCGAGGGTAAGAATAGATGCTAGTTACAGGGCAGACGATGAAAGCTAATGAGGTCTGCCTTTCAAAATGTGGCGCTTGGACATGTGTGACATTCAGGTAGAAACAGCCAGTAGGTAATGATATGGAATTTGGACGGGAGATCCAGGCTGAAATAGAGATGGGAGTCATCAGCATTTAGGTGGTAGTTCAACCCATGGAGTGGCAATCACCCAGAGAGACACTAGAGTGAGAAGAGGACTGAGGACAGAACTCTTAGGTCTATCAGTATTGAAGCGGGCAGAGACAGAGAAGCTTGCAGAGGAGAATGAGGAAGAGCTGCCAGACAGGTGGGAGAAATACTGAGGGTCCATGATGTTGCAGAAATCAAGGAGGAAAACATTCAAGGAGTAGTCAAGAGTCATATTTGGCACAGGGGAAAAATACAAGTTGTGAAAAAAAAGTCCACTGGATTTAGCAATGAGGAAGTAATTGGTGACTTTAAAAATGAGCATTTGGGGCGTCCCTGGTGGCGCAGTGGTTGAGAGTCCGCCTGCCGATGCAGGGGACACGGGTTCGTGCCCCGGTCCGGGAAGATCCCACATGCCGCGGAGCGGCTGGGCCCGTGAGCCATGGCCG
>NW_006780322.1:3386740-3407213 GCF_000442215.2 Lipotes vexillifer
AAAATAGAGCATTTTCAGTCAAGTAGTAGGAGCAAAATGTGGACTGTTAACGAGTGGGAGGTGGGGAGAGTTAACTAGTGCAACCTCTGCCTTCCCGATTAAGTGGGCTATAGACGGAAGGAGAGAGGAAAGAGGAGCTGGGTTTAAGAAAGCAATAATTTTTAAAAATCTCAATACAATAAACTATGAATAAATCACAAAGATAAGTAAATGACCACCAAACAAACAACCCCACTCTTCATTCGGAAATAACAAAAAACATTTACCTCCGTTTTACATAGAAAATCGGAACAACAGTTAAAGAATGCGTTTGTGTGCATGTGTGTACTGTTTCTCTAGGATACTCAGAATTGAATGATGGATTAAAGAATGAAATTGTAAAAACTGTATGATATATGTTGTCAAATTATGTTGGTACTTTATAACGTACAGCTCTTTATAATGGTACAGTTATAATGGTACAGCTCTTAAAGCTGTACCATTTTACACTCCAACCAATAATGTCCGAAAGCACCTGTTTGCCCCCCTACTTTTACCAGTGCTGATTGTTATTAAGCCTTTATTTTTGCCAATCCGATGCATGTAAAATGATCTCTTTTATTTCCCTGATTGTAAGTAAAGTTAGTGATTTGTTCCCATGATAGTTGGCTGTTTGTGTTTCTTTTCTGTGACCTGTCTGTATCCTTTGTCCATTTGACCTCCAAGGACTTTAAGACATTATAATAATCACATGTTGAATATGTGATAACTATATATCATATGTCTTTAGAAGTAAAAGATGCCGTAAAAATATGAGCAAGGAAGAAGTGACTATTGAATGATTTGGCAGAATTTTTAAGGAAACTAATAGAACCTCTAGAAATTAAAAACAAAAGCTAAAATTAAAAATTCAATGGACTGGCAAAACAAAATTAGATACAGCTGAAGAAATCTGTGAATTGGAACAGTACAACAGTGCAGAGACAAAGAGGTAGAAAATATGAAGAGAGCATGAAGAATAGAATGGGAAATCTAAAATATATTTAAACTGGAGTTCCATAAAGAGAGAAAACAATTTGGGATGGGAAATATTCGAAGAGATAGGGCTGAGAATTTTCCCGAATTATTGAAGGGTAGGAATTCTCAGACAAGATCCACAATGAATCCCAAGAAAGATAAATAAAATGAAGTCCATGCTTACATATATAGTCAAATTGCAGATTATCAAAGACAGAGAGATTTTAAGAGCAGCAGAGAGGGGGAGAAAAAAGAAGACTACTACAATGATATGACAATTAGATTGACATCAAATGTTCCAACAGCAAGACGATAGGCCAGAATTCAGAGGGATATCTTCAATGTGCTGAAAGAAACAACCAACCTAAAGCAATCATACAAGAATGAGGATGAAATAGAAAAGGAAAAGCCAAGAGAATTTGCCAACAATAAATCCAATACTAAATGAACTTCTAAAGCATATATTTCAGGGAGAAAAAAATTCCAAAACAAACATCTGAGCTGCAAAAAGAAATGGTAAGCAAAGAAATTTATACATATGTAGTTTAATCTAAAGCAACAATAATAGTGCCTTCTTCTAAGGGAGAACTAAAGTAAAATACTGGATAATAATAATATATATGACAGGAGGTGGTTAAAGTGTTCTAAGATCACTGTATTTTTTTCAGGAGAATAGCAGAAAAATGTATTAGCTTTGGCCTTGAGTTAAAATGTAAAGGATCGTCACTAAGATAATAAAAATAGAGCATATAACTTCCAAAAAGAGGAGGTAACAAAAGAAATCCAAAAGAAGGCAGAAAAAGAAAAGAAACATACAGAAAGTCAGACAAACCAATCTTAGATGGTAGATGGTAGAAATAAAATTAGATGGTAGAAATAATTCCAAATGGATTAACAAGCATAATAAATTGTACTAAGCTAATAAAAGAGATTGCCTAATTGGATTTTTAAAATTTAGATGCACTGCTTAGAAGCAACATCTAAAACAAAAGTGTGCAGAAAGATATATACCAGGAAAACCTAAATGAAGCTGATGTAGCCAAATTAATAGCAAAGAAAATATATACACATCCTTAAGAAAATATTGGTTTTAAAAGGTCACAGGAGTTAGAAGGGTAAGGGAAGTTGAAGAATAATTATTGCCAATTGGCAAAAATCAAAGAACTGTGAATATTTGTTCTAATGTGCCAATACCACACAAATTCTTTTTATTGGAAATGCCTTTAAATATCAGAAGCTATTATTCATCTATTAACAAATAAATAAATAAAGCAGTTTCTATGAGATCAAAAAAAGTTAGCTTATCATGTTTTCTGACCATAAAGTAGTTAGGTTAGAAATCAATTACGAAAACGCATGTATAAATAACTTATGAGTCAAAGAAGATGCCATAGTGAAAATTTTTAATTATTTAAAATTTAAAGAAAATAAAAATACTGTATATCAAAATTTGTGGAATGCAAGTAAAATGGCACTTTGAAAGTAATGTATACCCTTAAATGCTTATACTAGAAAAGAAAGGTTAGAAATTAATGGGCAGGGACTTCCCTGGTGGTCCAGTGGTTAAGAATCCGCCTTCCAATGCAGGGGATGTGGGTTTGATCCCTGGTTGGGGAACTAAGATCCCACATGCCACGGGGCAACTGAGCCCGCATGCCACAAACTACAGAGCCCGCACACTCTGGAGCCTGTGCGCCACTAGAGAGCCTGCGTGCTGCAACTGAGACCTGATGCAGACAAAAATAAACTTTAAAAAAATAGTCTATATATATTAAAAAAAAAAAAACAATGAGAATTAAGTGACTGAGTAAAAAATATTAACATACTGAAAATTAACATACCATAATGAACCATAACTTGAGAATATTGTGCAATTCTGAGAATCCTATTTATGAGAAGAGGGCTCAGAAAGGACTTCGATGATGGCAATGTTTCTTCAAAGACCCTTCTTGGAAGAAGGAATGGAAGAACCCTGAGTGTCTGGCTTGCAAGAAAGAAACCTCTTCTAGAATGAGGTTGCTTGATAGCTTCCTTTCTGACTGGAACAGGTAATGTGTCTCAGCAGAAAACCCACAGATCTCTTAGGACACATTTGGGCAATTCCATTGAAAAAAATTGAAACACTCTTTACAACAGGGTCTCTCAATTGTGGCACTACTGACATTTTGGTCCAGATAATTCTTTGTCGTAAGGGCTGTTCTGTGCATTGCAGGATCTTCCATGGCATCTACTAGATGTGTAGCAGTGCTCCCAGTTGAGAACAACTGCTTTAGATAATCACTTGGTACTAATACAATCATAAACACAACCAGGCATTGAAACCCCACAGTATTATTAGGTGATCATCTAGATGATACAGGATATACTGATGATCATTTAAAACCTTATAATTGAAGTGGAAAGACAAAATTGGAAAAATTTCCTGGAAAAAAGTGTGCCCTTCTCCCCCTACCTCCAGTTTAAGAAACAACATAGCAAACCTTAATCATGAAAGGGACCACTTCTCTTTTTAACAGTTGAGAAGACTACGGTTCTACCAGCTAAAGAATGTCACTCACCTTCTGGTTCAACAAGGATTAAGTCATTAGCCACTGCAGTCACTGACCTTCAAAACACCCTGAAAGGAGTTCAGGGTGGAGATCAGAAATGGGGCACTCCATGCTCTGGGAAAACTGGCAGAATAGGACTTCATATAGATATTTTCGGGAGATTTTATGAACCCAGTTTCTTGCATCTTCCCATACTTAGAAAAACACAAATCATTATCTGTGCCTTGTGACCAGCAGTAATCTTCTACCAAGCTGTGTGCTTGATTGCACATACCCCTTCTCCAAAATCACAGATGTACTAACCTCTCCCCATGCCTCTTCAGATCACTTCCTCAAAGCTATCTGAGAGGTTGCCTCCCTGACTATAGTCCTAAGTAAGTTCCTGAATGAAACTGAAACTCACAGCTCTCACATTTTTTTTTAATTTTAAATATTTTTATTATTTCCGTTGACAGTTCTCAGGTAACCAGCCCACAGTGCCACCACTAATAAGTAGCAGGATGAAGGCTAAAGGTGCAGGAAATCTCATTCCAGAGTTTTCCAACACACACACACAGGCCTCACCCTTAACACATTTGTACTCAGGAGCACAAATTTATTTGTTTAGACTTATTTATTAGATATATTCTGTGCGATTCCAAGGACCAAAACTAGGTCATACCAGAACCCAATTCCAACGCCTTATACAGGAAAACGTTCAAGTAATATGTCAGAGTATAATTAAGGGAGAAAAAGATAACTTGATGCAAACACACAAGTGATAGAAACAGCGAATAATTTGGTGGACAAGACCCCCTTGACAAAACACTAAATCGCAGCTGGCATCTGCTAGTAATGTAGAAAATCTAAGGCGATTTTTGCATCAATGACCAATGGAATTCTACTCAGAAATAGGACTCACTCAGGCCTGAAACAGTCATGACCAGCCCTATAGTTGTCTGTGCCTTTCAGTACCAGCAGGGTTGGCCAGAAGCACTCTTTCCACGGCAAAGAACCTAAGTCCTACTCCCGCCAGTTAGGCGCAGATTCCACCACCGGATTCCCCAGTTGTCAGCCGCCTCCAGGAAGAGGAAACTACAACTCCCGTCAGACAACGCTAGCTGAGGTGGGCGGGCTCTCGCCGCGCGTGGGCGACTCTGACCAATAACGACTGTCGTTACAGCGAACGGTTTGGCCGCGTTTGTAAAAGGCCGTGGCAGGCGAAGAGAGAGGAGGTGAGGGCGGTCATCAGCTGGGGCCCTGGGACGGCGGGGTGGGGGGCGCAGGGCAGGTAAGGGGGCTGTGTTGACAGAAGGCGGGGGCGGCAATGGGACAAGGGTGTAGAGCTGGGAATCCCGGCGGATAGCGTTTCCCAAGAGCAGGGTGCCAGGCAGGTGATGCTTCTGCTTGGGCCTACTTAGGACCGGAAGTGAGTGGTCGCGCGGGGAGGATGCCGGGAAGCAGGTCCCCGGGTGGGTGAGTCCGGGGGCTGGCCGCATCCCGGAAGCCAGGTGGGAGGTGCGGGTCCCGCAGGCCGGATGATAGGGGTCTTGTCTGCGTGGCCTCGGAGGCCTTTCTCCACTATTCCGAGGCAGTGCGGGGCAATGGAAGCACCCTGGACCTGGAGTTGAGAGTCCTGGCTTCTAGTTCTGCCCCTTCCTCTCACTTGTGGTTGACGGAATCCAGCAGATTCCAAACTCACGTTAGATTATCTAGAGGCTGGCTGAGGGACATTAATCAAATCACTACTTTCTCTGAGCCAGTTTCTTCATCTCTAAGATAAAATAATACCTGCTTCACAGGTTCGTGGTGAGCATACATGAGTAAATGCATGGGAAAAGCTTACATGTGCTCAGTAAACGTTAGCAAGTTTATGTTTTATTTATGGTGATCGTTCTCTTCACTTATTGTGCTTCACAAGCCTTAAATAGCATTCACCAAACTGTATATAGCTCTACAGCCGAATAGTACGGGCCTGAAAACCTAGCACTACAGGGAGTGTTCATGGGGTAGCTCTTCCAGCACCAGTCCGTTTACACCATCTGAGGAGGCTGTTTAGTAAACTTGCCAGGGAGAGGAGACGCTTTCTTAGGCAGGATTCAAATATAGGTTCTTTATGAAACTGCACTCCTTCTTGGGTGGGACCCAACCAAAACTCAGACTGGGACTCCAACCCCCCTGCACCTCACATTGGGAATTGAACCCACAATCCCTGACTTAGGAGGGGACTCGAACCCACTGTCTTTTGGTTGAAACTGCTCACCTGGTGTCAGGACTTACTGAAGCGCAGAGAATTCAGCGTGAGGCAAAGTGGCAGGTGAAGAGTGAGTTTATTAGCATAGGAGGCTTGTGAGAGATACGAGCTGGACAGCAGGGGAGCACAGCCCTGAGAACAAAGAGGGCTATATTTTTATAATCAAAGAAAAAGTGGGGAGGGGAGAACACCACCTTCTTCCTCAGTCTTGGGCAGACGTCAAGGCTTACATCATCAGTTCCTCCTTTGACCCTATCTGGTCTAACCCGGACTGCCTTGGCGCTATTTAAATCATATGTATATTAGCAAAAGGGTGGTAAATTATACTAAGATACGGTAATTCATCTCAAGTTTTTGTATAATGTCCCCTGTCACCTAGTTTCTTTCCCCTTTCATCTATATTCCTGTCTTGGCTACATGCAGAAATGCTACTCTTCAAGGATCATTAACTCCCTGACTTCATGTAACAAGATTCAGACCCCATATCTATTGTCTTGTGTTGTAACTACCAGGATTTGTGGCTTGAGTGTGTCTGGTGCTTGGATGCACCTGGTCTTCCTTCAAGATAGTGTAGATTGTTGCTAGGTTACTGGATTCTTTTCTTGAGTGGTCATTAGTTTACATCAGTCTCCCAAACTCCCTTAAAATTCCCTTTCTCTCTTTAATCCCCTAGTGGGATTTCTAAACTAACTAATCCTACTCTATCCCTATCATTTACAAATTGTGTTACTTGTTTATATATGCTTTCAATATAGAATCTGTAATAAGTGATACTAGTACAAGTTTAAAATTCAAATCGTATGGAACACTGAAATGTGTATATCCTTCCCACTTTCTATTTCTCAAGTCCCCAGTCACTTCTTCTGAGGCAACATATTCTGTATGTGTGTATCTCCCCTGTCGTTTTTCTTTTTTAAACCAAGAGTATCACATTATACACGAAGTATTATACCTTTTTTTACTCCACAGTATATCTTGATATTTGTTCCTTATCAATACATATAAATCTGATTCGTTTTAGGGGCTCTATAGTAGCATATTGTATGATTACACCATGATTTATTTAGTTAGCTCTTAGGCTGCTTCTGTTCTTGTGCAGTTATGGACAGCCTTGCATGGAGTACCCCTGTACATATTTTGTGTTCATGTGAGACTAGAACTCATGAAATCTTAAAAGTGGAATTGCTAAGTCAAAGTGTGTTTTAAGTTTATTTTATTTACATCCCTTTAAAGACAATATTGCAGTTTACACGCCCACAATAATGTACAGTGCCTATTTCTCCACATCCTCATGTGATAGCATTTATCTTTTATGTCACTTTGCTGAAGTCTTGTTTTAATTTGCCTCTTGCTTATTGTAAGGTTGAATTTTGGACGTTTAAAATCATTTTTTGGGAATTCCCTGGGAGTCCAGTGGTTAGGACTCCGTTCTTCCATTGCTTGGGGCCTGGGTTCGATCTCTGGTTGGGGAAATAAGATCTCACAAGCCACAGCGCCAAAAAAGTCATTTTTTTTTCTTTTTCATAAGCTGTCTTTTTATGCCCTTTGCTCATTTTTCTAGTGGGTTTGCTTCTTTTTTCTTATTGATTTGTAAAAATTCTTATTTTAGGAAATTAACCCTTTGTTATTTGTGTTCCACATATTTTCCCTTTATTTTTAATGACAGATTTATTGAAACATAAATCACATAACATAAAATTCACCCTTTTAAAATGTTACAAATCAGCGATTTTTAGTATATTCACAGAGTAGTGCAACCTTTCATTGCCCCATTTGTTTATTTTTGTTTTTATTTCCATTCCTCTAGGAGGTGGATGACAAAAGATCTTGCTGTGATTTATGTCAAAGAGTGTTCTTCCTATGTTTTCCTCTAAGGGTTTTATTTTATATAAAATTCACCCTTTTAAAATGTTACAAATCAGCGATTTTTAGTATATTCACAGAGTAGTGCAACCTTTCATTGCCCCATTTGTTTATTTTTGTTTTTATTTCCATTCCTCTAGGAGGTGGATGACAAAAGATCTTGCTGTGATTTATGTCAAAGAGTGTTCTTCCTATGTTTTCCTCTAAGGGTTTTATAGTGTCCAGTTTTACATTTAGATCTCTAATCCATTTTGAGTTTACTTTTGTGTATGGTGTTAGGGAGTGTTCTAATTTCATTCTTTAACATGTAGCTGTCCAGTTTTCCCAGCACCACTTATTAAAGAGGCTGTCTTTTCTCCATTGTATATCCTTGCCTCCTTTGTTATAGATTAGTTGACCATAGGTGCATGGGTTTATCTCTGGGCTTTCTATCCTTTTCCATTGATCTATATTTCTTTTTTTTGTGCCAGTACCATATTGTCTTTTTTTTTTTTAATTTATTCATTTGTTTATTTATTTTTGACTGTGTTGGATCTTCATTGCTGCGCACCGGCTTTCTCTAGTAGTGTCGAGCGGGGGCTACTCTTTCTCATTGCGGTGGCTTCTCTTGTTGCAGAGCACAGGCTCTAGAGCACAGGCTCAGTAGTTGTGGCGCACGGGCTTAGTTGCTCCGAGGCATCTGGGATCTTCCCGGACCAGGGCTCAAACCCGTGTCCCCTGCATTGGCAGGGGGATTCTTAACCACTGTGCCACCAGGGAAGTCCATATTGTCTTGATTACTGTAGCTTTGTAGTATAGTCTAAAGTCAGGGAGTCTGATTCCTCCAGCTCCATTTTTTTCCCTCAAGACTGCTTTGACTATTTGGGGTCTTTTGTGTCTCCATATAATTTTTAAGATTTTTTTAAGACACAGACCTTCTAGAGAATGGACTTGAGGATATGGGAAGGGGGAAGGGTAAGCTGGGACAAAGTGAGAGAATGGCATGGACATATATATATTACCAAACATAAAGTAAATAGCTAGTGGGAAGCAGCCGCATAGCACAGGCAGATCAGCTCGGTGCTTTGTGACAACCTAGAGGGGTGGGATAGGGAGGGTGGGAGGGAGGGAGATGCAAGAGGGAAGAGATATGGGGACATATGTATATGTATAGCTGATTCACTTTGTTATAAAGCAGAAACTAACACACCACTGTAAAGCAATTATACTCCAATAAAGATGTTAAAAAAAAAAGATTTTTTGTTCTAGTTCTGTAAAAAAACACCATTGGTAATTTGATAGGGGTTGTGTTGAATCTGTAGATTGATTTGGATAGTAGAGTCATTTTCACAATATTGATTCTTCCAATCCAAGAACATGGTATATCTCTCCACCTGTTTGTATCATCTTTAATTTCTTTCATCAGTGTCTTATAGTTTTCTTCATACAGGTCTTTTGTCTCCCTAGGTAGGTTTATTCCTAGGTATTTTATTCTTTTTGTTGCAGTGGTAAATGGGAGTGTTTCCTTAATTTCTCTTTCAGATTTTTCATCATTAGTGTATAGGAATGCAAGAGATTTCTGTGCATTAATTTTGTATCCTGCAACTTTACCAAATTCATTGATTAGCTCTAGTAGTTTTCTGGTGGCATCTTTAGGATTCTCTATGTATAGTATCATGTCATCTTCAAACAGTGACAGCTTTACTTCTTCTTTTCCAATTGGTATTCCTTTTATTTCTTTTTCTTCTCTGATTGCTGTGGCTAGGACTTCCAAAACTGTGTTGAATAACAGTGGCGAGAGTGGACATCCTTGTCTTGTTCCTCATCTTAGAGGAAATGGTTTCAGTTTTTCACCTTTGAGAATGATGTTTGCTGTGGTTTGTCATATCTGGCCTTTATAATGTTGAGGTAGGTTCCCTCTGTGCCCACTTTCTGGAGAGATTTTATCATAAATGGGTGTTGAATTTTGTCAAAAGCTTTTTCTGCATCTATTGAGATGATCATATGGGTTTTATTCTTCAATTTGTTAATATGGTGTATCACATTGATTGATTTGTGTATATTGAAGAATCCTTGAATCCCTGGGATAAATCCCACTTGATCATGGTGTATGATCTTTTTAGTGTGCTGTTGGATTCTGTTTGCTAGTATTTTTTTTTTTTTTTCTTGCGTTATGCGGGCCTCTCACTGTTGTGGCCTCTCCCATTTGCGGAGCACAGGCTCCGGACGCGCAGGCCCAGCGGCCATGGCTCACGGGCCCAGCCGCTCCGCGGCATGTGGGATCCTCCCGAAACGGGGCACGAACCCGCGTCTCCTGCATCGGCAGGCGGACTCTCAAGCACTGCGCCACCAGGGAAGCCCTGTTTGCTAGTATTTTGTTGAAGATTTTTGCATCTATATTCATCAGTGATATTGGTCTGTAATTTTCTTTTTTTGTAGTATCTTTGTCTGGTTTTGGTATCAGGGTGATGGTGGCTTCATAGAATGAGTCTGGGAGTGTTCCTTCCTCTGCAGTTTTTTGGAAGAGTTTGAGAAGGATGGGTGTTCTTCTCTAAATGTTTGATAAAATTCACCTGCGAAGGCATCTTGTCCTGGACTTTTGTTTGTTGGAATATTTTTAATCACAGTTTCAAATTCATTACTTGTGATTGGTCTGTTCATATTTTCTATTTCTTCCTAGTTCAGTCTTGGAAGATTTTACCTTTCTAAGAATTTGTCCATTTCTTGCAGGTTGTCCATTTTATTGGCATAGAGTTGCTTGTAGTAGTCTCTTAGGATGCTTTGTATTTCTGCAGTGTCTGTTGTAACTTCTCTTTTTTCATTTCTAATTTTATTGATTTGATCCTCTCCCTCTATTTCTTGATGAGTCTGGCTAATGGTTTATCAATTTTGTTTATCTTCTCAAAAAACTAACTTTTAGTTTTATTGATCTTTGCTATTGTTTTCTTTGTTTCTGTTTCATTTATTTCTGCTCTGATCATTATGATTTCTTTCCTTCCACTAACTTTGGGTTTTGTTTGTTCTTTCTCTAGTTCCTTTAGGTGTAAGGTTAGATTGTTTATTTGAGATTTTTCTTGTTTCTTGAGGTAGGCTTGTATTGCTATAAACTTCACTCTTAGAACTGCTTTTGCTGCATCCCATAGGTTTTGGATCTTTGTGTTTTCATTGTAATTTGTCTCTAGGTATTTTTTTATTTCCTCTTTGTTTTCTTCAGTGTTCTCTTGGTTATTTAGAATGTACTGTTTAGCCTACATGTATTTATGTTTTTTATGTTTTTCTCCCTGTAATTGATTTCTAATCTCATAGCGTTGTGGTGAGAAAAGATGCTTGATATGATTTCAGTTTTCTTAAATTTACTGAGGCCCAAGATGTGATCTGTCCTGGAGAATGTGATCTATCCTGGAGAATGTTCCATGCGCGCTTGAGAAGAAAGTGTAATCTGCTGTTTTTGGATGGAATGTCCTATAGATATCAATTAAATCTATCTGGTCTATTGTGTTATTTAAAGCTTGTGTTTCCTTATTAATTTTCTGTTTGGATGATCTGTCCATTGGTGTAAGTGAACTGTTAAAGTCCCCCACTATTATTATGTTACTGTCGATTTCCTCTTTTATAGCTGTTAGCTGTTGCCTTATGTATTGAGGTGCTTCTATGTTGGGTGCATATATATTTATAATTGTTATATCTTCTTCTTGGATTGATCCCTTGATCATTCATTATGTAGTGTCCTTCCCTGTCTCTTTTAACATTCTTTTTTTTTTTTAAAGAAGATGTTGGGGGTAGGAGTTTATTAATTAATTAATTAATTTTTGCTATGGGGTCTTCGTTTCTGTGCGAGGGCTTTCTCTAGTTGTGGCAAGCGGGGGCCACTCTTCATTGCAGTGCACAGGCCTCTCACTATCGTGGCCTCTCTTGTTGCGGAGCACAGTCTCCAGACGCGCAGGCTCAGTAGTTGTGGCTCACGGGCCTAGTTGCTCCACGGCATGTGGGATCCTCCCAGACCAGGGCTCAAACCCATGTCCCCTGCGTTAGCAGGCAGACTCTCAACCACTGTGCCACCAGGGAAGCCCATCTTGTAACATTCTTTATTTTAAAGTCTATTTTATCTGATAAGAATATTGCTACTGCAGCTTTTTTTTGATTTCCATTTGCATGGAATATCTTTTTCCATCCCCTCACTTTCAGTCTATATGTGTCCCTAGGTCTGAAGTGGGTCTCTTGTAGACAGCATATATATGGGTCTTGATTTTGTATCCATTCAGCAAGCCTGTGTCTTTTGGTTGGAGCATTTAATCCATTCACGTTTAAGGTAATTATTGATATGTATGTTCCTATTACCATTTTCTTAATTGTTATGGGTTTGTTTTTGTAGGTCCTTTTCTTCTCTGTGTTTCCCACTTAGAGAAGTTCCTTTAGCATTTGTTGTAGAGCTAGTTTGGTGGTGCTGAATCCTCTTAGCTTTTCCGTCAAATCTGAATGAGATCTTTGCCAGGTAGAGTAATCTTGGTTGTAGGTTCTTCCCTTTTGTCACTTTAAATGTATCATACCACTCCCTTCTGGCTTGTAGAGTTTCTGCTGAGAGAGAAGCTGTTAACCATATGGGAGTTCCCTTGTATGTTATTTGTCGTTTTTCCCTTGTTGCTTTCAGTAATTTTTCTTTGTCTTTAATTTTTGTCAATTTGATTACTATGTGTCTCAGTGTGTTTCTCCTTGGATTTATCCTGCCTGGTACTCTCTGCACTTCCTGGACTTGGGGGGCTGTTTCCTCTCCCATGTTAGGGAAGTTTTCGACTATAATCTCTTCAAATATTTTCTCGGGTCCTTTCTCTCTCTCTTCTCCTTCTGGGACCCCTATAATGTGAATGTTGTTGCATTTAATGTTGTCCCAGAGGTCTCTTAGGCTGTCTTCATTTCTTTTCATTCTTTTTTCTTTATTCTGTTCTGTGGCAGTGAATTCCACCATTCTGTCTTCCAGGTCACTTATCTGTTCTTCTGCCTCAGTTATTCTGCTATTGATTCCTTCTAGTGTATTTTTCATTTCAGTTATTGTATTGTTCATCTCTGTTTGTTCTTTAATTCTTCTGGTGTCTGTTCTTTAATTCTTCTGGTGTCTGTTCTTTAATTCTTCTAGGTCTTTGTTAAACATTTCTTGCATCTTCTCGATCTTTGCGTCCATTCTTTTTCCGAGGTCCTGGATCATCTTCCCTATCATTATTCTGAATTCTTTTTCTGGAAGGTTGCCTATCTCCACTTCAATTAGTTGTTTTTCTGGGGTTTTGTCTTGTCACTTCATCTGGTACATAGCTCTCTGCCTTTTCATCTTGTCTGTCTTTCTGTGAATGTGGGTTTTGTTCCACAGGCGGCAGGATTGTAGTTCTTCTTGCTTCTACTGTCTGCCCTCTGTTGGATGAAGCGAAGAGGCTTGTGCAAGTTTCCTGATGGGAGGGACTGGTGGTGGTAGAGCTGGGTATTGCTCTGGTGGACAGAGCTCAGTAAAACTTTAATCTGCTTGTCTGCTAATAGGTGGGGCTGGGTTCCCTCCCTGTTGGTTGGTTTGGCCTGAGGCGACCCAACACTGGAGCCTACCCGGGCTCTTTGGTGGGGCTGATGGCAGACTCTGGGAGGGCTCATTCCAAGGAGTACTTCCCAGAACTTCTGCTGCCAGTGTCCTTGTCCTCACGGTGAGCCACAGCCACCTCCCGCCTCAGCAGGAGACCCTCCAACACTAGCAGGTAGGTCTGGTTCAGTCTCCTATGGGGTCACTGTTCCTTCCCCTGGGTCCTGACGCTCACACTACTTTGTGTGTGCCCTCCAAGAGTGGAGTCTCTGTTTCCTGCAGTCCTGTCAAAGTCCTGCAATTGAATCCCATTAGCCTTCAAAGTCTGATCCTCTAGGAATTCTTCCTCCCATTGCCAGACCCCCTGGTTGGGAACCCTGACGTGGGGCTGAAAACCTTCACTCCAGTTGGTGGACTTCTGTGGTATAAGTGTTCTCTAGTTTGTAAGTCACCCCCCCCCAGCAGTTACAGGATTTGATTTTATTGTGATCGTGCCCCTCCTACCATCTCACTGTGGCTTCTCCTTTGTCTTTGGATGTGGAGTATCTTTTTTGGTGAGTTCCAGTGTCTTCCTTTCGATGATTGTTCAGCAGTTAGTTGTGAATCTGGTGCTCTCGCAAGGGGGAGTCTCATTGGCCCATTTTTAAATTGGGTTGTTTGTCTTTTTATTGTTAACTTATAAGTCCCTTATCATATATATGACTTGCAAATATTTTCTCCCATTCTGTAGGTTATCTTTTCAGTTTCTTTTTTTTTTTTAATTTTATTTATTTTTTGGTTGCATTAGGTCTTCATTACTGTGTGCGGACTTTCTCTAGTTGTGGCGAGCGGGGGCTACTCTTTGTTGCAATGCACAGGCTTCTCATTGCAGAGGCTTCTCTTGTTTCGGAGCATAGGCTCTAGGCACGCAGGCTCCAGTAGTTGCAGCACGCAGGCTCAGTAGTTGCGGCATGTGGGCCCTAGAGTGTGTGGGCTTCAGTAGTTGTGGCGCTTGTGCTCAGTACTTGCGGCTTACGGGATTAGTTGCTCCACGGCATGTGGGATCTTCCCAGACCAGGGATCAAACCCATGTCCCCTGCATTGGCAGGCAGATTCTTAACCATGGTGCCACCAGGGAAGTCCCTATCTTTTCACTTTCTTGATGTGTCCTTTGAAGCACAAATGTTTTTAATTTTGATGAAGACCAATTTTTCTATTTTTTTTTGTCACTTATGCTTTTGGTGTTATATCTAAGAAACCATTGCCTAATCCAAGGTCTTGAGGTTTATTTGTTTATTTATTTATTTAAAAAAATTTTTTTTATTTGTTTATTCATTTCGGCTGCGCTGGGTGTCAGATGTGGCATGCGGGATCCTTTAGTTGCGGCACTGTTTTTAGTTGTGGCATGTGAACTCCCAGTTGTGGCATGCATGCAGGATCTAGTTCCCCAACCAGGGATTGACCTTGGGCCCCCCACATTGGGAGCGTGGAGTCCTCCCCCCTGGATCACCAAGCAAGTCCCAGTCACGAAGATTTATGCCTGTGTTTCTTCCTAAGAGTTTTAGATCTTACATTGATGTCTATGATCCACTTTGTTAATTTTTATATACAGTGTGAGGCAGGGGTCCAACTTCATTTTTTTGCAGGTGGCTATTCAGTTGTTCCAGCACCATTTGTTGACAGGACTGTTATTTTCCCATTAAATGATCTTGGTGTCCTTGTTGAACATCAATTGACCATAAATGTGAGGGTTCACTTTTGAACTCTCAATTCTCTTTCACTGATTTGTATATCTGTATGTCTAAGTCACATTGTCTTTTTTTCCTCCAGCTTTTTTGAGATGTAATTGACATATAACATTGTGTAAAGTTTAAAGTGTGATACACTTATATTGCAAAATGATTACCACCATAGCATTAACTAATGCTTCCATCACATCACATAATTACCATTTCTTGTTTGTGGTAAGAACATGTAAGATCTACTCTTAGCAACTTTCAAGTATAAATGCAGTATTGCTAACTATAATGACTATGCTGTATGTTAGATCCCCAGAACTTATTCATCTTATAACTAGAAGAGTTTGTACCCTTTCACTAACATCTCCCCATTTCTCCAATCCCCTAGTCCCCTGGCAACTACCATTCTATTCTGCTTCTATGAGTTTGGCTTTTTTAGGTTCTACATGTAAGTTATGTAATACAGTATTTGTCCTTCTCTGTCCACATTGTCTTAATTTGCTTTGTAGTAAATTTTGAAATCAGGAAGTGTAACTCCTACTTTGTTCTTTCTCAAGATTGTTCTGGCTCTTCCAGGTCTCTTGCATTTCCCTATGAATTTTAGAATCATCTTGTCAATTTCTGCAAAAAAAGGTATCTGGGATTTTGATAGGGATACATTACATTGTATCTGTAGATCAATTTGAGGAATAGTGCCTCTTAACAATATCAAGTCTTCTGGTTCATGAACATGAAAAGATGTCTTTCCATTTTTTAGGTCTTTAATTTCTTTCAATTATGGTTTGTAGTTTTCATCATATAAGTCTTTCACTGCTTTTGTTGCTTAGTTTGTTTTCATCTTCGGACTTAGTTTAAGGTACTTTTTTCCATGCAGAAAAATTTCATTTTTATGTAATCAAATATAATGAGTCATAATTTTTAAATGGGCCAAATATTTGAATAGTTATTTCCCCAAAGAGATAGACATATGGCTAAGTAAGCACGTGAAATTTTGCCAACATCATTATTCATTAGGGAAATGCAATAAAAACCAAGTGAGATACCACTTCACACCCATTATAGTCAAATGGCTATAACCAAGGAAACAGTAACACGTGTTGGCCAGGAAATGGAGAAAGGAACCCTCATATGTTGCTGGTGTAAATGTATAATGGCACAGTCACTTTGGAAAACAGTTTGGCGGTTTCTTAAAAACTTGTACGTAAACTTACCCTACCACCCAGTAATTCTAATTCTAGGTATCTACCCAAGAGAAATGAAGACATTTGTCTACACAAAGACTTGCATGTTAATGTTCTCAACAGTGTTCGTGATAGCCCTGAAGTGGAGACAATCCAAGTATCTATAAGGTGGTAAATGGATAAACAAAATGATATAACCATACAATGGAATACTGTTCAGCAATACAAAGGAATGCAGTACTGATACATGCTACAATGTGGTCGCACCTTGAAAACATCATGTTGAATGAAAGAAGGCAGACATAAAAGGCCACATATCGTATGATTCCATCTATATGAAGTGTCCAGAAAAGGTAAATCTATAGCAACAGAAAGTAGATTAGTGATTGCCCAAGGGTGGGCATGGTGATTGACTCCAGAAGGCAAGAGGGATCTTTCTGGGGTGATGGAAGTGTTCTAAAACTTAATTGTAGTGATGGATACCTAACTCTATAAATTTTATAAATATTATTGAATTGTACACTTAAAATGGGTGAATTTTATTGTATGTAAAATATACCTCAATAAAGAAGTTTAAAATAAAACCACTGAAATAAATAGGAAAAAATCATTTCTGGATTTAATATTTAATATTTTCTGGATTCTGGGTTTTGTGTCATTTAGGCCATCCTCAATCTGATATCCTTAAAAAATACTTTAAGAAAAAAATTCTCTCCTTTTTTTGTTCTACTGTGTTAGCAGTTCCATCTTTTTTTTTTTTTTTAAAGGAATTCCTTTATTTTTATTTATTTATTTATTTATTTATTTGGCTGTGTTGTGTCTTCGTTTCTGTGCGTGGGCTTTCTCCAGCTGCGGCAAGGGGGGGCCACTCTTCATCGCGGTGCGTGGGCCTCTCACTATCACGGCCTCTCTTGTTGCGGAGCACAGGCTCCAGACGCGCAGGCTCAGTAGTTGTGGCTCACGGGCCTAGTTGCTCCGCGGCATGTGGGATCTTCCCAGACCAGGGCTCGAACCCGTGTCCCCTGCATTGGCAGGCAGACTCTCAACCACTGCGCCACCAGGGAAGCCCAGCAGTTCCATCTTTTGTATTTGAATGTTTTATCTGCCTGGAATGTATTTAAGTATAGAAAGTGAGATAGGATGAAGAAGATATATTTAATGATGATAATATTTAATGATGATAATAGAAGTAGAACTTTTTTCTCCCAATAAAATCTTATTCTGTACCCAATAAATTAAGAAAACTAAAAACAATGTTCAGAATCTTTTCTACTGAAATATTTGCATCTATGTACTGAGGTCAATGTTTAGGATGTTCATTGCAGCATTGTCTAGAACTAAAAACCCACTGGTAGAGCTGGTTCAACTATGGTCTATTCACACTACAGATTACTGTTCAGCAGCTAAAGATGGTGTTAAAGCCGTTTGTGCTGACATGGGAAGAAATCTATGGAAAAATGTTAAGAAGGCAAATTTCAGAACAATTAGTATAATATAATTCAATTTTTATAAAAACAAAAACCCACATCCGTACATATATGTATTTATTTATTTATAAAGAAAATAATCTGATGGATATATGGCAGCCTGTTAACTGTATTTACTCTTGAAAAGTGAGGATTTTGGGGGGCATGTAGGGGTAGTGATAGTGATAATAGTGGAGCATAAAAGGGTCTTTAGCTTTTTAGTTTGCTTTTGCACTGTTATTTTGTAAGATGACTTGTCTTTTAACATTTTTTTCAATTTGCATTTTTGAAAAGATCATAGATTTACATGATTTATTTTTTTGTTTTTTTTACAAATATTTTGTTTATTTTAATGAAGCTGGTACAGACAATGTCCATTTAAAACCCATATCCCAGGCCAAAAAGTACAAATAAAGTCAAAAAGAGCAGCGTTCTGCTGTATACACTTCTGCATGAATAACTTTAACTGCTAATGAAAATTAGAACTTTTCTGGGATCTTCTGACAAGATTTTTCTTTCATCTTAAAATGCTTTCTCTTCAGTGAAGCCATCTTTGGAGTTAGTCGTTATTTTCACCACCTCTGTCACCTTGACTCCAACCTGCTATTCCTCTTCTTTTGGTCCAGACCCTCAGATTTTAAAAGTAGCTTCAAGTTAAGGAAAGGTCATTTTTCCACAGTTGAGTTCTCTGAAAAACTTCCATCTCCCACTGAAAGTCACAGTCCAGGAGTGAAGCGATCACATGCTAGAACTTCAGGGCCAATTGGAAACTCATTATGAGCACTCGCATTAGTCAATCTTATTTATCACAAGCCTGTAAATGCACAGTCCTGGAAAAGGCGGCCTCTCTGTGCACACACGTAATTTTTAAAAAGGAGAGGGTGATATGAACAGGGCTGAGGTTTGATCACCAAAAATCAGCACAATGAAAACAAACAATAATGAATAATGGGCACTAGAATTCAAATTACCAGATGTTCTAAAGAGATGGGGTGCCAGTTTTCAATTCTGTTTTGAACACCACATTACAAAAGAACTATTTTAAAAAATAAAAAGGATTAAGGGAAAAGAAAAAAAATAAAAATATCTAAATCGTTGAACGACCCCCTGTTTGTTCCTGATAAACTTCAATCACATCTTCCTCCATTCCCAGTTCTTTTGGAGTGTGATTATCAGCAATTCAAAGAGAAACCTGAGTGAATTCATGGGAACTCCCTGTCTTTGACAGTATGATTCTTTGAGTTTCTTGAGATGTGTTGTCATTTTCACTTTGAAGTGAATCTCACTGCTATCCTGTCCGATGACTTTGAGTTTAATATATTCTCCTTCCTTCTTATCCCCCAAGTCCTCAGTTGAAGGTTTTGCCTCCTGGTCAGACATGGTGACGGTGGTTTCCCCTGGGGTCTCCGCACAGCAGCGGCCTCGGGTAGGCAGAACCTCGCTCTGGATTTACAAATCCGTCTCCCTTCCCCACAGCACAACACCGCGGCTCTACATGATTTATTTACAAAATAAACTATAACTGGCAAATAATTCCTCCCTTAATGAGCAAAGTTGTTCTGTTTTTAAACTTTAATGATAATATGACATCATCATCATCAGTGTAATTTTAAAATTGAATTATATGGACTTCCCCCGTGGTCCAGTGGTAAAGAATCTGCCTTACAATGCAGGGGACATGGCTTCGATCCCCGGTCGGTGAACTAAGATCCCACATGCCACAGGGCAACTAAGCCCACGCGCCACAACTACTGAGCTCGCGTGCCTCAACTAGAGAGCCTGCTGTGCCGCAAACTACAGAGCCCGTGCACTCTGGAGCCTGCGCCACAACTTGAAAAGAGAAAACACCGTAACGAGAGAGAAGCCCGTGCGCCGCAACGAAAGATCCCACATGCCACAACGAAGATCCCATGTGCCACAACAAAGACCCGACTCGGCCAAAATAAAATAAAATAAATATTAAAAATAAAAAAGGTTTTTAAAAAATTGACTTATATATCAAACAATCTGAAGCTCAGAAGTTAAAAGACTTGGTCGCAGAGATAATTAATTTTGGAACAACATTTTCTCCTAAGAACTCACGTTTGGCTGAATGACAGTACCTATCAGAGAAGTTTATTGACCTAAGAAGGAAATGTGTAAACAGACTAATGTCTCTAGGTCAGTGGTTTTTAACAGGTGATTTTGCCCCCAGGAGGACATTTAGCAATATCTGGAGACATTTTTGTTTTTTTACAACTTGGGGAAAGTGTGTTGACTGCTACTGGCATCTGGTGGTGGAGACCCGGGAATGCTACTAAACATCCTGTGATGCATAGGATAGCCCCCTGCAACAAAGAGTTACCCAGCCCTACACGTCTGAGGTGCCAAGGTGCAGAACCCTGCTGTAAATCATATTTCACAAAGCTTTATTCACTCAGCAGATATTACAGTTGGGGGGTTAGTTCATAGCCAATGAGAAGGTGGGTATTCTTAGGCTTTTTTTATTTGTACCTTCCGGTTTGTTAATCAGTGGACTATAGAAGATGTGAAGGGAGAGTTTTTTATCAAGACCATTCCTGGGACTTCCCTGGTGGCGCAGTGGTTAAGAATCTGCCTGCCAATGCAGGGGACAAGGGTTTTGTTGTGGTTTTTTTTGCGGTACGCGGGCCTCTCAGTGTTGTGGCCTCTCCCGTTGTGGAGCACAGGCTCCAGACGCGCAGGCTCAGTGGCCATGGCTCATGGGCCCAGCCGCAAGGCGGCACGTGGGATCCTCCCGGACCGGGGCACGAACCCGTGACCCCAACAAGAGAAGCCACCACAATGAGAAACCCGCACACCGCAACGGAGAGTAGCACCCGCTCACCGCCATCAGAGAAAGCCCGTGCGCAGCAACGAAGACCCAACGCAGCCATAAATAAATAAGTAAATATATATATGTTTATATATATA
>NW_006780322.1:3407229-3425388 GCF_000442215.2 Lipotes vexillifer
ATATATATATAAAGAATCCACCTGCCAATGCATGTTCAAGCCCGGGTCCGGGAAGATCCCACATGCCGCGGAGCAACTAAGCCCGTGCACCACCGCTGCTGAGCCCGCGTGCTGCAACTACTGAAGCCCACACGCCTAGAGCCCGTGCTCCGCAACGAGAGAAGCCACTGCAATGCGAAGCCTGCGCACCACAACGATGAGTAGCCCCCACTCTCCGCAACTAGAGAAAGCTCGCGTTCAGCAACGAAGACACAACGCAGCGGGGAAAAAAAAAAAGACCATTCTTTGGGGTCAGGGAGGAAAAGCAAAGCTAACACCTTACTTCAAAATCACAAGCAGATTTACCTTTCTAAAAAGCATTAAAAATATTAAACTTTAGTTAATAATATGCATGCCGATCTGATACCTGTAACTTACTTTGAAAGGCATTAAAATTTGAAAGGGATTAGATGGAGAAAGGGATGGATAGGTATGTAATAAAGCAAATATAGTAAAATGTTAATTGTAGAATCTAGTGGGTGGGTATATGAAGGTTGACTGTATAATTCAATTTTTTTATATGTTTGAAAATTTTCATAATATTGGAAATCAAAATCAGATTCGCACTCTTTTTAGCAGACACTGGGTTAGTAGAAACCACATTGCTGATTTTGCTGGGTGGCCTCAGGCAAGTTACTTAACTTTTTGATTTTCATCTGAAGAGCAATTGTTGTTTGGCTCAAATAAGATACTAATATGGCGAGGTTCAAATGAAATAATGAATGTGAAATCACTTTGAAAAGCATAAAGTACTCTAAAAATGCAGTGCATTACTATTAGGAAGGATGAGTGTTCAACCAATTATATACCATGGCTCTAGGTGTTCTTGACAACTCCTTGTGTAATGACATTAACACTGTTTTACCTTCTTGTGATTCAAAGTATAAAGCAACTATAACAATTTCTATCAAATATTTCTCAAGTATTTGTGAAAGACTTAGATTCCGTTTCTAGGAGGAAAGAATCATTCTGTCTTTGTATGACTTTAATATGTTTCCTGTTTTACTTAGGGCAGTGAGAATCTTTGTGGAACACTGGACATGAGCTTTGCCATTGGCTGGTTGAGAAGGAGAAGGCAGAATGTCTGCATTGTTACACCACAGAGCTCAATTTCAGAAGACTTTGAGTTAAGCAGTGTCATTTACTATGCACATGATTATGTCTTCGTCTGTCCTATATGATCATCACAAACTAATGAAACACCTTTTAGGTCTTATGAATTCAGCTTACACTTTTTCTGGATGCTCTGGCAACTGATAGAGGTAGGATTGGGCTGGGTTTTGTGGGGAATGGTGGAAGGGAAAGAACTCATCTTTCCCATTCTCCAGTCTTTGCTCAAGTCAAACATCTGTGCATGTAAAGATTAGGTTAACTAGGGAATTCCCTGGTGGTCCAGTGGTTAGGACTCTGCGCTTTCACCACTGAGGATCCCCACAAGACACGTGGCATGGCCAAAAAAAAAAAAAAAAAAAGATGTAGGTTAACTAATCTAGGTTGTTGTATAGAACAGGATTGAATCTAGAAAAATGCTTCAGTTATTGCATTAGGACTTAAAAAATATAGAGAGAGGGCTTCCGTGGTGGTCCAGTGGTTAAGACTCCGTGCTTCCACTGCAGGGGCAGCGCAAGTTCGATCCCTGGTCAGGAAAGTTCCACATGCCATGAAATGCGGCCAAAAAAAAAAAAATTATATATATATATATATATATATATATATATATATATGTAGAGAGAGAGAGAGAGAGCGATGTGAAATGTGAAAGGCAAAGTTTCCTCCACTTTTTTTTTTTAAACATCTTTATTGGAGTATAATTGCTTTACAATGGTGTGTTAGTTTCTGCTTTTATAAGAGTGTATCAGCTATACATATATCCCCATATCTCCTCCCACTTTTATTTTACTTGAGGGTTTAAGTGGATGTTCTCTTTGAGGGTACAATTTGAAAATAGTGGATAGCTTCTTACGTTTTACTTTGTATACTAAATATCGTAAGTGATTTTAACTTCATGTGTGTGTGTGCATGTATACTCATGCTGATGGGCTTATTGCCTTTTCTAGGACCTGTGAAAAATGGAACCAAACTCTCTAAGGACAAAAGTCCCAGCTTTCTTATCTGATTTGGGGAAGGCCACATTGAGGGGAATCAGGAAGTGTCCCCGCTGTGGCACATACAATGGAACCCGGGGACTGAGCTGTAAGAACAAGACATGTGGAACCATATTCCGGTATGGCGCACGGAAGCAGCCTAGTGTTGAAGCTGTCAAAATCATAACAGGCTCTGATCTGCAAGTCTACTCGGTTCGGCAAAGAGACCGGGGCCCTGATTACCGATGCTTTGTGGAGCTAGGTGTTTCAGAGACGACCATCCAGACAGTGGATGGGACGCTCATCACTCAGCTGACCTCTGGACGGTGTTATGTCCCCACATGCTTGAAAGCTGCCACCCAGGGTGTTGTGGAAAACCAGTGCCAGCACATCAAGCTGGCCGTGAACTGCCAGGCAGAGGCCACCCCTCTGACGCTAAAGAGCTCGGTCCTGAATGCAGTGCAGGCCTCCCCAGAAACCAAGCAAACCATCTGGCAGTTGGCCACGGAACCCACAGGTCCCCTTGTACAGAGGATTACTAAAAACATTTTGGTGGTGAAATGCAAGGCAAGCCAGAAGCATAGTTTGGGGTATTTGCATACATCGTTTGTGCAGAAAATCAGTGCCAAAAGCTTGCCTGAGCGCCGTTTCTTCTGCTCCTGCCAGACTCTGAAATCACAGAAGTCGAATGCCTCCAAGGATGAGGCGGTCCAGAGATGCATTCATTTCTTTGCTTGCATCTGTGCCTTTGCCAGTGACGAGACATTGGCTCAGGAATTCTCAGACTTCCTAAATTTTGATTCCAGCGGTAGGTGGTGTCGTTGACACAGTTACTCTGTTTTTCTAAAATGGCAATGAAAGTGTCCCACTGATGGCATTTGGAGATTGTCCTAGCAACCTTCAGAAGCAGTTGCTAGATAAATCAAATGAAAAGCATTCTTTCTTTTTATCCCAGTGAGCATACTTGCATAAAGTTTGGTTGGTTTGTTAGTTGAAATTAATGATCAAGACACTACTTGTGCATTTTCATTGAAACAATGAATCTAGCAAAGTTAGCTTTGATTTTTTTACTCCACAGATGCCCTATGTTAGTAAAAACAAAGAACAAACAAACAAAATCCCTTTTATTTTGTCTTGCTTGCTTGTTTCTTATCTCTGAAGATGGGGAAAACTAGTACCTTGCTCAAAAGATCTTTAAATGTTTCCACATCATCTTAGGTTTTTAACATTTTTATCTTGTAGATGCTTTTTATTTTCATTTCTGAACGATGTTTAGTTGGCAGCAGCTCCCAATTTTTTAGTTTTACATTTCTCTGTAGAGCCTTTTATCGTATTAACGGTCTACGAACAAAAACATATGTTTGGGAGAGTTCTTTAAAGGAACTGATTTTAAAGCAGACAGTCACTCTATAATTTGTTTTGGGGATTTGGATTTTTAGAAGTTAATTTTCTCTAGATAGGGACCCATACTTACTCTTGGGTAGCATTAATAATTCAGAAATTTGTTATATTTTAGGTCTAAAGGAGGTTATTGTGCCCCAGCTAGGTTGCCATTCAGAATCAACAGTATCAGCTTGTGAGTCTACTGCCTCTAAGCCAAAGAAGAGGAAGAAGGAGGAAGTATCTGGTGAGAAGCTGTTTGGTTGGTTTGTTTGGTGGTGTTACCTTTAGAGGTGGTTTTACTGTGTTTTATGTGTTTCACTGAATCTCAACAAGTATAAGAAATAATGTTGTTGTTGTTTCCTGCAAAGAGTTTTACTCTCCCTTGATGATTCTTTCTCAAGTGAAGCCAAGAGTCGGTTCTACTGGCCAAGTATAAGATCTGACCAAACTCCACTTTTACTTTGCTCATCCCTTAATCAATCAGACTAGTCTTACACCTTTCTCTGCCTTAGGACAGTGTTATGAAATTTTCATCAACAGATATATTTTTTTAAATTTGTGACAATGGTTAATTATATTTTCCACGATAATTTAGCAATATAGTTTGTTATCTGCATCTTCAGCAGGTGGCAACATATGTGTATCTTTTTTCTTTTTAAATTCAAATATATCAGTGTCAGTTAAAGACTCATATAAATCAGTATGAAAATGCTGAAGTGTCCTAGTCGGTAAGTGTTAAAAGTCCTAGGCTCTAGGGACTTCCCTGGTCGTCCAGTGGCTAAGCCTCCGTGCTGTCAATGCAGGGGCCCTGAGTTCGATCCCTGGTCAGGGAACTAGATCCCACATGCCTCAACTAAGAATTAGCATGCCACAGCTAAAGATCCCACACGTGGCAACAAAGATCCCACATGCCACAACTAAGACCCAGCGCAACCAAATAAATAAATCTTTTAAAAAATAATTTTAAAAAAACAACCTAGGCTGTAAACAAAAGGAAAATATTACTGGTCCGCACCTGAGGACCAAACTCCAAATACACTAGTGAAGAGAGAAATGCAAGCATTTTATAAATGCAGAATTAAAACAAGATACTTTGGGATACCAAATCAGCAAAGATATTTAAGCGATGAGACCACAGGCAAAGGTAAAATCTGTGTTCTTCAGCATGGCTAGTGTAGTGTAAGTTGCTTTAATCATTTGTAGTATCTGTTAAGAACCTTAAAAAATGTTCCTACCCATAGAGGGAGTATTGCTGCAGGTGGGTCAGATGGTCAGGCACAGGCATTCAGGTGCTGGGAAGCTGGAGAAACAAAGCGACATGGTTATTTCTGTGTTTTTGAGGGGTAATTCTGGCAGCAATAAAGAGCAGAGATCGTGGTTAAATGTTTGATTATGGGTCTTTCCCAGGAAAATTTGAAATTAAAAAAAATTTTTTTACCCTCTAACTCAGTAATCCCACTTCTAAATAATCTTTTTTTAAGGAAATAATCCTTTGTACAGGAAAAGCATTTTGTCCAGAGATGCCTATTGTGTAGTTATTTATAATATTGAAAAATTAGAAACAACTAAGGGCCAGCCACTGGGGATAGTTAAATGACCCATGATAAACCACTTGATAGAATACCAGGCAGCCATGAAAAATGACTATAAAGAGTTTGGAGAAATGTCAGCTCACTCGGGTAGCCAGATAGAGTACATAATGCTCAGTTCAATTTGAATTTCAGATAAACAGTGAATAATTTTTTGGTATAAGTACTTCCCATGCAATCTTTGGAACATATTTATACTAAAAAATTATTTGTTTGTTTGAAGTTCAAAAAAAATTTTTTTTGCTAAATCTGGCAATCCCGGTATATTTAGAGCTACTTAAAGCACAAAACCAGCAAAATAAACTATTTACAAAAAAGAAAATGGACAGTAGTTCACCAGAAAATTAATAGTGATTGTCTGAAAGGTGGGAACAAAGGGTGAAGTTTTTTCTTCCTTTCACTTCTTGTCCCCCCCACCAACTTCCTGTAAAGAGTGTGAGACATTTAAAATGTTATGTATAAAGACTAATGCTAATTCTTTCTAGAAACTGAAGCTAACTTAGAAATTAGCAGACTTTTTGTATGTTTTAGACTTCAGAAATTAATATTGAATCGATTTATATTCTGCAGACATTTTATTAAACACTATAATGATTTGTGGTTTAGGTGCACAGACGAACAGTTCACTGCTGCCTCAAGATGCAGTGAGCAGTAATCTAAGGAAAAGTGGCCTGAAAAAGCCTGTGGTTGCTTCTTCATTAAAAAGGCAGGGTAAGTTTCTCTTCCCCAGGATAGGCTCAAGAGTTGGAAAATCATCCTGAAGAAGCCCAAAGAGGGGACTTCCCTGGTGGTCCAGTGGTTAAGACTCTGCGCTACCAATGCAAGGGGCATGGGTTGGATCCCTGGTCAGATCCCACAGGCTGAGCAGGGTGGCAAAAAAAAAAAAAAATGATGCCCAAAGCAATATAATCAAAAGAAATGCTGCATATTGTCCCCCTAGATGAATACTAGCAGGCACTGAAGGCTAAGATCTGTGCTGTCAGTCCCACTGGTCTCAAATCAGGCTCAAAACCAAATTGTCTTTTTTTTTTTTTTAAGATTTATTATTTACTTATTTATTTTTGGCTGCATCGGGTCTTAGTTGCGGCACCTGGGATCTTCGTTGAGGCGTGTGGATCTTTCGTGGCAGCGCGCGGGCTCTTCGTTGTGGTGTGCAGGCTTCTCTCTAGCTGTGGCGCACAGGCTCCAGGGCGCGTGGGCTCTGTAGTTGTGGCATGCAGGTTCCAGAATGGATGGGCTCTGTAGTTTGCGGCACACAGGCTCCCTATTTGACGCTCGCGAACTCAGTAGTTGTGGCACCTGGTCTTAGTTGCCCCGTGGCATGGGGTATCTTAGTTCCCCAACCAGGGATCAAACCTGCGTCCGTTCCATTGTAAGGTGGTTTCTTTACCACTGGACCACCAGGGAAGTCCCCCAAATAGTCTTTTTTTTTTTGGCTGTATTAGGTCTTCGTTGCTGCACACAGGCTTTCCCTAGTTGCGGCGAGCGGGGCTACTCTTCATTGCGGTGCACGGGCTTCTCACTGCGGTGGCTTCTCTTGTTGCAGAGCACAGGCTCTATGCGCACGGGCTTCAGTAGTTGTGGCGCACAGGCTTAGTTGCTCCGCGGCATGTGGGATCTTCCCAGACCAGGGCTGGAACCTGTGTCCCCTGCATTGGCAGACGGATTCTTAACCACTGCGCCACAAGGGAAGCCCCCCACCCCAATTGTCTTTAAATAACAAATGCAACAAAAATTACTGACATGTTTTGGCAGCATGTATTTTGTAAAATATTTTCCTTTTGTTGCTGATTACCCATATGCATTTTGGTATAGGGGTTCCAAATTGAAGAAGAAACATATCTTACAATTATACTGATAAATATTTGTTGAGAAAGACAAATATAGTCTGTTCTCCAAAGTTAGTGAACTTTGAAAACACCTAAAAGCAGTAACATTTAAGAGACAGAATGAATTAATTTGGATATAACTTATAAATTTATATATGTCAATTTTCTACTCAGAATAGTTAAGCTTGTATGTTTGGGGGTCGACATTTTCTTAACTCTCATATAATATGGCTGGGTGATTAAAAATTAGACATTATCCCTGCCCTCATACTCTGGTTTTGAAGACAAGACCGATACATAAATAGCAAACAATACAAGACCAAATCTTAATTAATTAATTAATTAAGAACTTACACAGTCCAAGAATAAATGTTTTTGGAAGGTCAGGAAGTAAACAAATCAAAAGTATCTGGTAGGGCTTCCCTGGTGGCGCAGTGGTTGAGAGTCCACCTGCCAATGCAGGGGACACGGGTTCGTGCCCCGGTCCGGGAAGATCCCACATGCTGCAGAGCGGCTGGGCCCGTGAGCCATGGCCGCTGAGCCTGCACGTCCGTTCAATTTGACTGAAATGGGATCGTGTTACAAGCTCTTCCTGAATTTAAAAAAAAAAAAAAAAAAAAAGTATCTGGTAGAAGATTTTAAACAAATTTTTATCACTTTGGTGCAAAGAAAAAAGAAAATAGCTTTTAATCCAAATTATCACTATATGCATTTATTTGTGAGAATTGTAATTTAAATGAATAGTAGGTTTGGCATCATTATCTCTTTATAAAAGGGGATAGGGCTACCCTGGTGGCACAGTAGTTAAGAATCCGTCTGCCAATGCAGGGGACACGGGTGCGAGCCCTGGTCTGGGAAGATCCCACATGCCGCGGAGCAACTAAGCTTGTGTGCCACAACTACTGAGCCTGTGCTCTAGAGCCTGCGAGCCACAACTACTAAAGCCTGTGCGCCTAGAGCCTGTGCTCCGCAACAAGAGAGGCCCCCGCAATGAGCAGCCCACACACCACAACAAAGACCCAACGCAGCCAAAAATAAAATAAATAAATATTTAAAAATGATAATAATAATAAAAGGGGATATATACTTCAGTCATATGAAAACATTTCAGGAGAAGAAATAGAATAGAATGGTAGGTCATTGGGTATATAGACATATTCATCAGGAATAGGGCCAGTTAATGGCTCTAAAACAGCCATTATACAAGGCCATTCTTCAATTAGCAGTTTGATGTTGAAAGGCTGCAAATTTTTTGTGGTTAACAATCTTAAACCCATTAGTCTCTCAGAGCTTTCTATTCCTTTTTCTTTTTTTTCCTAGTTGGATTCTTTAAAAGAATCCTGCAATATTCCATTTCACTTATTGTATCTACTTTCTTTGAATTTCAGCTTGTTCCTCTTTTATGTATAAACTCCTCAAACTTCAATTAACTGTTAAGTTCTGTAAGAAAAAAGTTAATGAAGAGTTTTGTTTTGTTTTTCCCTAGGCTGTAGTCAGCTGTTAGATGAGGCACAAGTGACCTTATCCTTCCACGACTGGCTGGCCAGTGTCACAGAACGCATCCATCAAACCATGCACTATCAGTTTGATGGTAAGTATTGGTCATCCAACTGGGCTATTGCTGAAAGTAGGAGAAATTAAAGTAATTGTGTTATAGTTCTACTCTGTTTTGATAGAAAAAGTAATTGGGCTTCAGTCTAGAGTGCACTGGGCCGCAAGAGAGTAGAAATCTAAATGAATTCAAGGAATAATCACATAATCAAAATGCAGGACCAGCAAAATGAATTTAGAGATGGAAGAGAAAAACCACAGCAAATAATAAGTAAAGGTAGAGGGCCTTGGTCTTGGGGTATGCATGGGTGTGTATTTGGTAAGGGAGATACCAAAGCCTTAGAAGATCATTCTAATCCTCAAACTTAAAGCAAGGGAGGAAATAGTTTAGAAAAAATCTAAACCTGTGAGACTAAGACAGTCATATAAAATTACACAGACACGCGAAGGAAGATTGGAGAACACAAGCTGGATTTGGGTTGATCGTGATAGCCTCATAGAACCTCAGCAGTTTCAGAGGTGGACCATCCAACCAAGCCTTGCCCATTGCCTTAAAAGCATCCTTGATGGATGGTTTTCCAGGCTTTGTGCAGTGATGAGCAGCTGACTGCTTTTTGAGGCAGCTCGTGACATTGTTAGACAGTGAGAACTGTGAGGAAGGTCTTCCTCATACTAAGTGGAAATGTTTGCTGATAATACTTCCTGTTGGTTCTAGTTCTGTGCTCTAGTCACATGGAATAAGTCTGTTCCTGTTTTCAAATAACAGTCCCTGCCACTGCACACACCCTTTGCTCTGCCTGACAGGTCTTCTGTTTTCCAAGTGATACATCTCAGGTCTTCAAACACTCCTCGTGGCATATTTACAAACCTCACATCATTTTGATGTTCTTTGCTGAATATGTTGAAGTTTATGAATATCATTTTAAAAATAAAGAACCCCAAACTGAATAGTAGCCCAACAGCAGACACTCAGTAGGAGGACATGAGTTTTGAAGGATTGTGGCTTCATGCTGAAGAAAGGGACAAGAATGGAGGTGTTGAAATACATGCTTAGTTTTATTTATATTAATTCAGAATAAATAATACTTCGGAAGTTACTTTTTAGAAAAACAAAATAAGCTAGGGAAGGTTAAAGAGAAAGTCTATGTTTTTCTTTTCTTTTAAAAAGTTATTTATATATTGTTTTAAATAATATAATAAATACCTACTAACCCACCTCCCAGAACTTAAAATAGAGCATTGACAATAATGTAAACTATAAACTGTGGTCCGTTTTCATCCCATTCTTCGTAACACCCGCTCTCACCATCTCCATTACCACCACCTTTGTCAAAGTCACCATCAGCTCTCTCCTGGACTGTGATTCTGTCTTTTACAAGGGCTTTTCAAGATTAATTTACCTAAACCCTAGCATCCCATCAGCTGAGTTGTGGTAAGTTAGCAGTTTTAGAGTTGTAATGATCTCTGCAGATAGCCCATAATCTAATTTCAAGATGAAAGATTTAAAAAACCTTTCTGTAGTGACTTCTCTAAACTGCCCAGATATTAATATTTTAGTGGCTTGGGACTTCCCTGGTGGTCCAGTGGTAAAGAATCTGCCTTCCAATGCAGGGGATGCCGGTTCGATCCCTGGTTGGGGAACTAAGAGTCCACATTCCGTGAGGCAACTAAGGCCCGAGCTCCTCACCTAGAGAGCCCATGCGCTCTGGATCCCAGGCACCACAACTAGAGAGAGAAAACCCGCACGCCACAACTAGAGAGAAGCCTGCACACCACAATGAAGAGCCCGCGCACTGCAATGAAAGATCCCGCGTGCCGCAACTAAGACCCGATGCAGTCACAAATAAATAAATAATAACTTAAAAAAAAATTTTAGTGGCTCAAAAGCAGTGACAGTTTTGTCATTGGCATTCTGCATTCAATTAAGTAGGTAAAATCAATTGACAGAATGTAAAACCTTAATATGGAATTCTAGAAAACCTTTCATTTTCATTTTTCTTGGCTTGATCTTTATTTCAGAAAGGCAGCTGAACTGTATTTAAGAACTACACCTTCTACAGGCAGGGGGGAGGTTCATGTTAAGCCATGTGGTTCTGGATGTTTTCCCTCTGTTGGAGCGTGCTTCTTGGGCAGAATTTTTAAGGAAAACTCTGAACTCTTTCACCCTCTCCCCTGAACCCTCTTTCTGTTGACCTAGTGTCTGGCAACTTTTTTTTTTTCCTTGCTAATTTTTAAAAGAGGTTTGTTACGTATTTTCAAACAGTTTGCCTGTCTTCACATCAGAGAGGAGACTGATGCTTATTGGATAAAGTGTCCTAACTTTGCAGTCTCTGGCATTGGCAGTCCTGACCATCTGAGAAAATGAATGCAAACAGCAGGTGCCTGGGATAGTGAGCAGCAGTGAATCAAGCTTACCTTCTCATCTCAGCCTCAATGTTCTCATCTCATTTCATGTCCTCTTTAAAGGGAGAAGTCTGTGCTGTGGCAGTGTTTACAAAATTAGGGATTTGAAAAGTTATCTTTGGTAGATGACAAGAGTGTGCTGTATTTGTTATAATTGCAAGGGATCAAGAGTAGGGCAGGCGACAGTGCTTGACTCATAAAGGTCAATCAAAGACTTCTTTTTGTCTCTGTATAAAGAAATCTCAGGGCTTCCCTGGTGGCGCAGTGGTTGAGAGTCCTCCTGCCGATGCAGGGGAGGCGGGTTCGTGCCCCGGTCCGGGAAGATCCCACGTGTCGCGGAGTGGCTGGGCCCGTGAGCCATGGCCGCTGAGCCTGCGTGTCCGGAGCCTGTGCTCCGCAGCAGGAGAGGCCACAACAGTGAGAGGCCCACGTACCGCAAAAAAAAAAAAAAAAAAAAGAGAGAGAGAAAAAAAAAAATCTCAGTGGTACTTTTAGTTCTTACTCCCCATCAATTCCATTTCTTCCACCTTCCCCTACACACCAGAAAGCCCACTGAGTTTCTTTAAATGAGCTTCTTCTTATTTCCTATAGGCAAACCAGAGCCACTGGTGTTCCACATTCCTCAGTCCTTTTTTGATGCCCTGCAACAGAGAATATCCATAGGAAGTGCAAAAAAACGGCTTCCCAACTCTACCACAGGTATGGGATTTTTCCTCAGGAATAGCAATAGATGTCTTGACCGTAGAGAATAATGTTTGGAAAAATTGTGTGGAATTTTCATGATTAGGATTTCTAGTTACATGCTCAGAGCATGAAGCCTTAGCCCATCAGCTCTTAGAATAATGATCACACTCTTCAAAGGCCCCATGCTTATGCTAGTAAGAGTTGATAGAAAGATTCCGAAAGCATAATGTTGGTAAAAGAATCACCGATGAAGCACAATGAAGGTGCCCACCAAGAAGTTGGATATTTTCTAGATATGAACCAATTTCAACAAAAGCATTGCAGTCTCCAATTGTTGTTTGGGCTGGCTTCTTGGAAGCATATTACAGTATGTGTCAAAAACTAAAATTTGTTTTTCATGATTCCCCATTTTTGATGAAGGGAGATTTTATTTTTAGAGTGATTCTCAGGCTTGGAACATTTTATAATTACAGTATTCTGATACTTATTTCTTGGTTTTATATAATATCTTTCTACTAGAGATCTCAAGATACTTATTTGGTAGAATAAGGAAATAAGGGAGAGAAAAGAAGGAAAAGGTTGCTCAGGGACAAATAGCCCAAGAGTAACTACAGCTAGAAATCAGAGCTATTTCTTCAGTAAATTGTTATTTGATGATGTAATAGGGACTGAAGTGTTTCTGTTTGTTTGTTTTTTGGCTGAGCCATTCAGCATGCGGGATCTTAGTTTTTGACCAGGGATCGAACCTGTACCCCTGCAGTGGAAGCTCAGAGTCCTAACCACGGAACCTCCAGGAGATTCCCAGGACTGATGTTTAATTCTGTCTTTTAATAGTACAAGCTGTGAATCTCTCTGTTTAGGGCCATAAAAATCTCTGTCTTTACACCTTATCTTATCTATCTGACTTTTGAGACAGTATTTTTTAAAAATAAATTTATTTATCTTTTTTTTTTTTTTTTGACCATGTTGGGTCTTCGTTGCTGCACACGGGCTTTCTCTAGTTGCGGGGAGCAGGGGCTGGTGGCTTCTCTTGTTGCCGAGCATGGGCTCTAGGCACATGGGCTTCATTAGTTGTGGCACGTGGGCTCAATAGTTGTGGCTCACAGGGTCTAGAGCACAGGTTCAGTAGTTGTGGTGCACGGGCTTAGTTGCTCCACAGCATGTGAGATCTTCCCGGACTAGGGCTCGAACCCGTGTCCCCTGCATTGGCAAGCGGATTCTTAACCACTGTGCCACCAGGGAAGTCCCTTGAGACAGTGTTGATGCTTCCAGTTTAAACTTTAGGCCTGGAATTTCCTAGCAGTTCAGTGGTTAGGACTCCACACTTCCACTGAAGGGGCATGGGTTCGATCCCTGGTCGGGGAACTAAGATCCCGCATGCTGAGTAGTGCAGCCAAAACAAAAACAAAAACAAACCATTTTAGGCCTAATACATTAATTTTAACCCATTGCTTAGATCTTTTTGGGTCCTTCAGTGGAACCCCTTTATAATCTGGGAGGCAGGGCAATAGATTGGCAACCACGTGAGCAGGCTTAAACTCTGTGTAGTTATTTTAAGGACTATGATTTGACCTCTGACTTATCTAAAGTTGTAAGAGGCTGTTTTATAATAGAGTCCTCTGTGTGTAGACTTACCAAACAAACAAGTTGCCAAGATGTCAAAAATAAGTAGTATCTCAAAAGAAGCATCAGAGAATTTTTATAGCAGAAATCCTTATCATTTGATTCATCACATTTCTGCCAAAACTCTATTATAGATTTGCTTCTAGAATTCCTTTTTTAGGGAATTCCCTGGCAGTCCAGTGGTTAGGACTCAGCACTTTCACTGCCGGGGCTAGGTTCGATCCCTGGTGGGGTAACTAAGATCCCTCAAGCTGCACGGAACGGCCAAAAAATATATATATTGGGTTGGCCAAAAAGTTCCTTCGTTTTTTAAATAAAAATAAAAGACACATTTTTCATTTTCACCAAGAACTTTATTGAACAACATATTCACCCTTTTGTTCCACTACCTTCTGCCATTTTTCAGGCACCTTCATAATCCCACATCTTCCCAAAACTTTTTATCTTTTTGAGCAAAGAACTGTTCTAGGTGTCTTTTATAGTCTTCCAGGGAATTGAAATTTCTTCCATTAAAAGAATTCTGTAAAGACCGAAATAAATGGAAATCTGAAGGTGCAATGTCTGGTGAATACGGCAGATGAATCAGAACTTCCCAGCCAAGCTCTAACAGTTTTTGCCTGGTCATCAAAGAAACATGCGGTCTTGCGTTATTCTGATGGAAGATGAAGCGTTTTCTGTTGACTAATTCCAGACACTTTTCATTGAGTGCTGCTTTCAGTTGGTCTAATTGGGAGCAGTACTTGTTGGAATTAATCGTCTGGTTTTCCAGAAGGAGCTCATAATAGAGGACTCCCTTCCAATCCCACCACATACACAACGTCACCTTCTTTGGATGGAGACCGGCCTGTGGTGTCATTGGTGGTGGTTCATTTCACTTGCCCCAAGATCTCTTCCATTCCACATTATTGTACAGTACCCACTTCTCATCACCCATCACAATTTGTTTTAAAAACAGAACATTTTCATTACGTTTCAGTAGAGAATTGCATGAGGAAATACAGTCAAGAAGGTTTTTTTCACTTAACTTATGTGGAACCCAAACATCAAAGCGATTAACATAACCAAGCTGCTGCAAATGATTTTCAACGCTTAATTTGGATATTTTGAGTATGTCGGCTGTCTCCCACGTGGTATGATGTTGATTGTTCTCAATTAATGTCTTGATTTGATCGCTATCAACTTCAACCGGTCTACCCAACTGTGGAGCATCGTCCACCAAGAAATCTCCAGCACAGAACTCCGCAAATCACTTCTGACACATTCAATCAGTCACAGCACCTTCTCCATACACTGCACAAATTTTTTTGTGTTTCAGTTGCATGTTTACCTTTTTTGAAATAATAAAGCATAATATGCGGAAAATGTTGCTTTTTTTCTTCCATCTTCAATATTAAAATGGATACACAGAAATTCACCAATTTTGATGTTATTTTTAAATGCAACTGATATGACAGTTGTCACAATACAATCTAACAAGATTGTTTCAAATGAAGTTAAAGACCACTAAGCAGGGCTTCCCTGGTGGCGCAGTGGTTGAGAGTCCGCCTGCCAATGCAGGGGACGTGGGTTCGTGCCCCAGTCCGGGAGGATCCCACGTGCCGCAGAGCGGCTGGGCCCGTGGGCCATGGCTGCTGGGCCTGCGCGTCCGGAGACTGTGCTCCGCAAAGGGAGAGGCTGCAGCAGTGAGAGGCCCGTGTACCGCAAAAAAAAGACCACTAAGCAATACTAGAGCCATCTTATGGAAAAAAACGAACAAACCTTTTGGCCAGCCCAAAACGTGTGTGTGTGTGTGTGTGTGTGTGTGTGTGTATAAAATACCTTTTTTAGAGGACTGAGATTCTATAAGGCAGGAGTATCACTTTATTGAACTCTCCAGAAACTGGATAACAAATTCAGTGAAAGAGCATGTTATTTTTCGATAGTCTAATTTTACCCCTTTTTTACCTTGAAGCTTTTGTTCGCAAAGATGCTTTGCCACTGGGAACCTTTTCCAAGTATACCTGGCATATCACGAATATCCTGCAAGTTAAACAAATCTTAGATACCCCAGAGGTAAGATTTTATTTCTACAATAGTGGGAGGGCAGAGAGGGGAAGAGAGGGAAGCAAGTGCGGGAAGTTTGTTTGTACCAGCTCCTTGAGTCATGGACACCAAAGAGAATTCCTTTTTTTCATACTAAGAGATTATTCAGAAATATTCATGGCTTTATTGTTCCAACTCTGATTTTAATAGGTATTCCCTGTAGCTTGAGGATGTATCTTAAATTGGAGTATCCTTTTTTCTTTGCCTTTGGGATCAGAAAACAGGGATGCTCTTTCTTGTAAATTAAATAATGATCCCCTACTAGCCATGGTGAGCCCCAGGGTAACTGGCAAGCAGCTAGAAAGTATATATATAATTTGAGATGATATGCTATTTGTGAAGTCCGTGGGTCCAGCACAATTCAATATTCCTCTCCAAACTGCAATTTAGTTCTCATTAGAGACATGATTCTTAATTAGTTTGTTTTTTTCTCACAGGGGCAGTATTAGACATTTATAAACATTTTTTTTCAAGCAGATCCTAAAAATGTGAGGATTTTCCCTTCCTATGATAATGGAAGAGTGTGGAAAACTCAGCATCATGTGATTTAATACATTAAGATTAGCTGAATTGCAAGGCACTGTTATGTTCAGAAAAATAAATTGTTTGGTAACTATAGAACTTACATGGGAACTTTAGGAAAGGCCTATGTTCGCACTAAAGACACTTGAGGAACTTCTTTAAATGGAGGATGTCGCAGAAACAGCTTCTAGCCTGAAAAGGGCGGGGTTCAGGGAGGCACTGCAGCAGCCCCAGAGCAAAGTCAAGTCGTGGAGCTTCTGTGTTGCACGTTACTTACCTGTATCACCCCATTCAGTCTCACAACCATGCACTGGTATTAACAGTATTTTGCAGATGAGAAACAGGCTATGAGAAGCTCAGCCTGCTCTTTAGTGGCAAAGGCAAAATTCAGTTCAAGCTCTGTCTGGCTTAGTCCCAAGGATGGTGGAAGCACACAGGATGTGAGGTCAGCTATAGGTGCTATTGGTAGGGTTTTTAGGAGAAGATTGCTGCTAGCAGAGCAGTAGGGGAGGGAATAAAACTGATTTTAGAGCAGGTCTGTGCCAGTAGCAGTCAGGTAGCCATGAAGGTATTAGGCGTTCAGTTCAGTATGGTTTGGTAAGGGTTCAAATGAAAGTTACAGAGAGAAAAGGAAAGGCAGAACTGTTGAAAAAATTTACTTGAAAATACAAGGGGAAATTTTAGTTAATTTGAGTGTACTTAGAAAAGAATGAATAAAATCTGTGGTCATCCAATGTTTGTCTACTTTGAAAGTTTTTCCTTTCTCACCTTTCTTGGTGTTGTCTCCATATGCAGATGCCTTTGGAAATCACCCGGAGTTTTATCCAGAACCGGGATGGGACTTATGAGCTGTTTAAATGCCCTAAAGTAGAAGTAGAGAGCATAGCAGAAACCTATGGTCGTATAGAAAAGCAACCAGTGCTGCGACCCTTGGAACTCAAAACTTTTCTCAAAGTTGGTAAGTAAATTGGTGGTTTCAATAGCACACCTTCCTTTGAGGGTCACCTGTGTGTATTACTCTGTCCTCAACTTTGGGGCTTGACCTTGAACAAAGAAGACACATTCACACATTTTGTAAAGGCAGTCATGGGATAAGGTGTTTTGTTTCATCTGAGCCAGTACTTTAAAAATAAAATTAGAGGGCTTCCCTGGTGGCACAGTGGTTAAGAATCTGCCTGCCAATGCAAGGGACATGGGTTCAAGCCCTGGCCTGGAAGATTCCACATGCCACGGAGCAGCTAAGCCCATGCGCTACAACTACTGAGCCTGAGCTCTAGAACCCGCAAGCCACAACTATTGAGGCCATGTGCCACAACTACTGAAGCCTGCACACCTAGAGCCCGTGCTCCGCAACAAGAAAAGCCACCGCAGCAATGAGAAGCCCACGCACCGCATCGAAGAGTAGCCCCCGCTCGCCGCAACTAGAGAAAGCCCGCGCACAGCAACAAAGAGTAGCCCCTGCTCGCCGCAACTAGAGAAAACCTGCACACAGCAACAAAGACCCAACACAGCCAAAAATAAATAAATTTATTAAAAAAAATAAAATTAGGGAAGTAATACCTGTTCATTATACAGAAATCGTAGATTTCATTATAGAGCATAAAGGAGGAGAAAAATAAAAACCACCTGTAATCCCACCCACTGTAGATGACATCATCATTAAGATTTTGGTGTATACTCTTTCAGACTTTATTTTCTGTGCATGAAAAGGGTTTCTAGGGGCTTCCCTGGTGGCGCAGTGGTTAAGAATCTGCCTGCCAATGCAAGGGACATGGGTTTGAGCCCTGGCCTGGGAAGATCCCACATGCCACAGAGCAACTGAGCCCGTACACCACAACTACTGAGCCTGCGCTCTAGAGCCCGCAAGCCACAACTGCTGAGCCCGCATGCCACAACTGCTGAAGCCTGTGTGCCTAGAGCCCGTGCTCTGCAACAAGAGAAGCCACTGCAATGAGAAGCCTGCACACCGCAACGAAGAGTAGCCCTCACTCACCGCAACTAGAGAGAAGCCTGTGCACAGCAACCAAGACCCAACACAGCCAAAAATAAAAAGAAACAAATAAATTAATTAATTAAAAAAAAAGAAAAGGAAAAGTTTCTAAAACATGGGATCATATCTTAGCAGCTTTTTTCACTTAAAAATATATCATGAACAGCTTTCCATGTCTGTCTTCAACATTATTTTTTAAACTTTTTTTATTATTATAAAACATGTAATATAAAACTTAACATTTTAACCATTTTTAAGCATAAGGTTTTCTGGCATTAAGTACTTTTGCATTGTTGTGCAACCATCACCACCATCCATCTCCAGAACTTTTTCATCTTTCTCAACTGAAACTACCCATTAAATACTAACTCTGCATTCCT
>NW_006780322.1:3425398-3437273 GCF_000442215.2 Lipotes vexillifer
CAGACCTGGTTGCCATTCTACTTTCTGTCTGTATGAATTTGACTACTCAAATTAGAATCATACAATCTTTGTCCTTTTGTGACTGGCTTATTTCACTTAGCATAATCTCTTCAAGGTTCATCCACATTGTAGCATGTGACAAATTTTCTTTCCTTTCTAAGGCTGAAAAATATTTCATTATATGTATCTACTACATTTTGTGTATCCATTCATCTGTTTGGATACTTGGATTGCTTCAACCTTTTGGCTATTGTGAATACAACATTTTTAAACAGCTTCATAAAATTCATTCATTAAGTTATCTCACTCTAGTCAATCCTGAATTTAAGTTGTTTCAAACTTTTCGCTATTATGAACAATGCTTCCTTTTATAATTAACTTCCTTTTAGACAAACCTTTTATAGCCTTAATTATTTCCTAATTTATTTAGGATATTCTTTCGGGTAAATTCTTAAAAGTTAAACGGGAGGGTCAAAGGTTATGTACATTTTTAGGACTTTTGATTGTTTTTGTCACACTGCCCTCCAGAAAGATTATAATATTTCTACAGTTTACTCCTGCTAGCCATGCATGCAAGAGTTTCTCTTTTTTATTTTTTTATTTTTCACTTTTGGCTGTGTTGGGTCTTCATTTCTGCCCATGTGCTTTCTCTAGTTGTGGCGAGCACGGGGCTATTCTTCATTGCTGGGGGCTACCCTTCATTGCAGTGCATGGGCTTATCATTGCGGTGACTTCTCTTGTTGTGGAGCATGGGCTCTAGGTGCGCGGGCTTCAGTAGTTGTGGCATGTGGGCTCAGTAGTTGTGGTGCACGGGCTTAGTTGCTCCGTGGCATGTGGGTTCTTCCCGGACCAGGGATCGAACCCATGCCCCTTGCATTGGCAGGCGGATTCTTAACCACTGCATCACCAGGGAAGTCCCCAAGAGTTTCTTTTTTTAATCTTTGATTTGATAGCCAAAAAATGTTCTATCATTCTTTTAATTTGCATTACCCTCAAATGTTAATGAGAGTAAATTTTCATATTAGTCATTTGTATTTGATGAATTGCTTTTTCTTTGTCTATTTTTAACTTGGGTATAATAATTTAATAATAATAATGACAACTATAACAAGTAGCACTTAATGAGCACCTACTCTGTGCCAGCTGTTATTTTAAGTTCTTTACCTAGATTAATCCATTTAATGCTCATCAGCCCACTCAGAGGTAGATTCTGTGATCCCCATTTACAGATGAATAAACTGAGGTGAAGATAGGTGCAGTAACCTGCCCAGAGTTACATAGCTAGTAAAGTGGTGGAGCTGGTCATCAACTCCAGGCAGTTTTGGACTCCAGAGCCTTCACTCCTAGCCATCCAACACTCACCTGTCTTTCCACTGACTAGGCTATAAGCACTGTCAGGGCAGTGAACTGTGTCACCAAGAAATTTAGAATTTATAATTATTTTGTCAAATTCTTGTGAAATATATTTTTGGCTGCTCTTGTCAATAAGATATTTATCATGTGTCTAACTTGTTACTGCCAATGTATGGAAAGGTCTTGATTTTGATATAATTACTATCAAATTGCCCTCCTTAATGAGTTCCTAGTAGTGATGATAGTTATTCACCTGTTGTTTCTGGGAAATCAATTATATCACTTGAAATATAATGATAATTTTGTTTCCTATCAAATGTTTATATCTCATTGTTTTTTTCTTGTTAAATTAGCTACAACTTCAAGAGCAACAATGAATAATAGTAAAGCTAGCAGCTGAGATATTCATTTTACTATAGTAAAACTATCATTTTTACTGTAGTAAAAACTCCTCCAGCACAGCATTTTCCAACTCTATCTTGAAGAAGAGATAGTGATAAGTATGCTGTGAAAAAAGTGTTCCATGATCTGATAAGTTTGAGAAATGCTACATACTGTATTTCTTTGATTCTAAGACCCTTGACTGTAAGATGTTCAGTCAGTTTTATAATAACTTTTTTGCTGGGAAAAGAAACTTTGCCACATGAGAACTTCCCTGGTTGTATGATATACTCAGATCGCAGATAATGTTACAACTGGAGTAGGGAGGCAGTAGGGAGTAGTGTCTTAGAATATAATGTATCTCTCTTAGTAACTCATCCTATAAATTTGCATATTAAAAAGATCCTAAAATTAAAATACCTGTTGAACTTTATTTAACTTAAGTTTTCCCCAGTTTATTTGACCGGTCAGCACTTTTCAGGGGAATACCATTAGCATTTCATAGAATTTTTCTGGGAAAAGCTGCTTTGTGTTTCACTATTAAATAATGAACTACTGGTTATTGATTTCAGATAAAATTTTTTATTATAACAGCATATCATATTCTTGGTTTATTAAGTATTTTTATTAGGAACTAGAATTGATTGTTTTTAAATGTAGTTGTTTTTTAAATTATTTTTATTTATTTATGCATTATTTTTTGGCCTCACCACATGGCTTGTGGGTGTTCCCCAACCAGAGATTAAACATGGGCCACAGCAGTGAAAGCACCGAACCCTAACCACTAGACCACCAGGGAACTCCCTAGAATTTAATTTTTTGAAATACCTTTTTTTTTTTTTTTTTTTTTTAATTTTTGGCCACACCCCGCAGCATGTGGGAACTTAGTTCCCTGACCAGGGATCAAACCTGTATCCCCTGCATTGGAAGGCAGAGTCTTAACCACTGGACCACCAGGGAAGTCCCTTGAAATACTGTTTTACCATCTTTTGAGAAACCTCAAAAGATGAACTGTTTTGACCCAAGTGCAATGAAATTTATTTATTTTATTTAAATATAATTGATTTACAATGTTTTATGAATAAATGTCTAATATTGAAGTAATCTTGCCTTTCTGGAATAAATCCTGTGTGGTCTTTTTTATTTTAATATGTATTATGTAGAGTCTATTTGCTAGTACTTTACTTAGGATTTTTTATTACTGATTCATAAGTATTAACTGCCTACAGTTTCTTTTTTGGAGGCTATCTTTTTTGGGGTTTTGTAATAGTTATATAGAAAATGATTTTAGAAAGCTTTGGACCAAATTAAATATCTTGGGGGGAAGGGTAAATTGGGATTTGGGGATTGACATATACACACTACTATATATAAAATAGATAACTAATAAGAACCTACTGTATAGCACAGGGAACTCTACTCAGTTCTCTGTAATGACCTATATGGGAAAAGAACCTAAAAAAGAGTGGATATGTGTATATGTATAACTGATTCACTTTGCTGTACAGCAGAAGCTAACACAACATTGTAAATCAACTATACTCCAATAAAAATTAATTTAAAAAAATAGCTTAGGAAATATCTGTTCCTTGAATGTTTGAAAGAATTTATTCTCTTGGACCTAAACTTTACTTGCAGGCAGTTCTCTAAAAACTTGTTTAATTTCTTCTGATTTATATTTGTACTCACGGTCTCTACCTCTTCTTTAGTCAATTTTAATTGTTTTTTTCCCCCCAAATTCTTCTATTTTATCCAAAATTTAAATTGTGTACATTTTTTATAATTTTTGGTATAGAGGATAATCACATAACTTTTAAAACCTAGGTCTATAGTTATATACTCCAAGAATTTTTTGTCTTTTTCAAGGAACTGGCTCTTGTATTTATCTGAATGTCTGTTTTGAACTATTTTATGCTTTTGTCTGTAAAAATTTCTCCTCTTTAAAATTTTTTTCTAACATTTTCTTGGAATTTAAAAATTTTTGTACCTTTTGAAATTATCAGTTAATTTTTAAAATTCATGTTCAATAATAAGAACATTTAAGGTTCTTCTTATTATTATTAATATCTAAATAGTCTCTAATCATAGTTTAGTTTCTCTGTGTCCCCAACACTTTGTATTTAAAATTTCCAGTTGGCTGAGTTGGTTTGAATTTTATATTCTTAGGTATCAATTTCTCCTTTTATTATTTTGAGGTCAGAAGATGTGCCTTTTCAATTTCTACTTATTTTAGGGATTTAAAAATATTTTCTCACTAACCTAATGTATGATATTAATTTGTGCTAGCAAAGATGTTATTATTTATCCAATGTAAAGTCTTGTATAGCTTTAAGACTTATACAACTTAGATAGCAGAGTTGTGAGACAGTTTCCTACTACAGTTATGTTTCTCTAAATGTCTTCTGATATTGCAAAAAGCCTTTGAGTATTGTAATGCAATGTTTTTGGTACATCAGAGTTATTGACAGATGTCAATGTAAATATATTGTCTAGTCTAGTCCATTTGGGCTGCTATAACAGAATACCATAAACTGGGTGGCTTACAAACAACAGAAATTTATTTCTCACAGTTCTGCGGGGTGTGAAATCCAAGATCAAGGCACCAACAGATTCGATGTCTGGTGAGGGCCTGCTTCCCGGCTCAAAGACGGCCATCAGCAGTCTTCACTTTGTGTCCTCACATTACAGAAAGGGCAAGGATGTCTCTAGGGTCTAAAATAAGGGCACTCATCTCATTCATCTGCCCTCATGACCTGATCACCTCCCAAAGGCCCCACCTCCAAGTACTATCACATCAGGGATTAGGTTTTCAATTTATGAATCTTGGGAGGATACAAAATTTGGGAGAAATTTGGGGAGAATGTAGATTCAGTCTATAGCAATACTTTGTCAATGTAAAAATAACATTTGCCCTAAATTCATCTTTGTTCAATATTATAACAGTGACACCAGCTTTCTTTTGTTTTACATTTTTCTGATGTTTGCCATCCTTTTAAATTTTTTGTGACACTTTGTTCTTATTGAATCTCTTATCAATATTATATTGTTGGTTTTGATTTTTCTCCAATTTCAATAGTTTATCCCCTTTATTATAATTGATATAGTTGGTCTTCTGTCTCCTTGTTTTGTTCTTCTGTTTTTTTGCTAAATGGACTATGTTTTCTATGCTTAATTGTCTCCATAGTTTTGAAGGTGATACCATATGCTTATTTTTAATTCTGCTAGTATTTTACATTTTTTCAAAAGCATTCTTTAACCTGAGTTTTTCACGTTTAAATCTTTGATCTTCTGGACTTTATCTTGATGTAAGTTATGAGGTAAGATTCTGCCTTTTATTTTCTTCCAGATAATTATGTAGCTGATGCACACCATTTGTTATAAGAAACACTTGTATTTCTTTTACTAATTGAAAATGCCATTTTTACCTTATCTTAAATTCCTGTTCTTTTTGTATCCATTTTGGATCTTTCTGTTTTGTTTTGTTAATCTGTCTAGACATGTGCCAGTACCACACTCTTTTTTTTTTTTTTTTTTTTTTCGGTACGCGGGCCTCTCACTGTTGTGGCCTCTCCCGTTGCGGAGCACAGGCTCCGAACGCACAGAAGTGGCCATGGCACACAGGCCCAGCCGCTCCACGGCATGTGGGATCTTCCCGGACGGGGGCACGAACCCGCATCCCCTGCATTGGCAGGCGGACTCTCAACCACTGAGCCACCAGGGAAGCCCCACACTCTTTTGTTATTATGGATTTGTAATATGTTTTAGAACCATGTAGATTTTAAGTCTGTTTCTTTCTAGTTTCCTTGAAACCTTGACCTTTTCTTGATAGTCTCCCTTTTAACCTCATCCAGCTGTCTTTTCCTCTTAGTCTGGCTGGGCTCTCCTTATGATTCTTTTGGCCCTATTTTCATAAAAGCTGGGTCTTATTTTATTTGAGGATGCCAGACAGTTCCCTGAAACTTTGTTTTGGATAGATACAGCAGTAATCACTTTTCCCTTCCCTTGATTCTTCTTGTTGGCCCCCCGCGCCTTTTTTTTTCCTCATAGTTTTTTTTTTTTTTTTTTTTTTTTTTTTTTAACTTCTTGGGGCTTCCCTGGTGGCGCAGTGGTTGAGAATCTGCCTGCCAATGCAGGGGACACAGGTTCGAGCCCTGGTCTGGGAGGATCCCACATGCCGCGGAGCAACTAGCCCCGTGAGCCACAATTACTGAGCCTGCGCGTCTGGAGCCTGTGCTCTGCAATGAGAGGCCGCGATAGTGAGAGGTCGGCGCACCGCGATGAAGAATGGCCCCCCGCTTGCCGCAACTAGAGAAAGCCCTCGCACAGAAATGAAAAGCCAACACAGCCATAAATAAATAAATAAACTTCTTTTTCATTTCCTTTTAAAATTTGTGAACAGGGTATGATCTGTCCAGACTCAGTTTTTTTTTTAATTAATTAATTTGTTTTTGGCTGCATTGGGTTTTTTTTTTTTTTTGGCGGTACGCGGGCCTCTCACTGCTGTGGCCTCTCCCATTGCGGAGCACAGGACGCGCAGGCTCAGCGGCCATGGCTCACGGGCCCAGCCGCTCTGCGGCATGTGGGATCCTCCCAGACCGGGGCACGAACCCGTGTCCCCTGCATCGACAGGCGGACTCCCAACCACTGCGCCACCAGGGAAGCCCTGCACTGGGTCTTTGTTGCTGCACGCGGGCTTTCTCTAGTTGCGGCTAGCGGGGGCTACTCTTCATTGCAGTGCGTGGGCTTCTCATTGTGGTGGCTTCTCTTGTGGCAGAACATGGGCTCTAGACACACGGGCTTCAGTAGTTGTGGCACGTGGGCTTAAGTAGTTGTGGCACACGGGCTTAGTTGCTCCACGGCATGTGGGACCTTCCCGGACCAGAGCTCGAACCCATGTCCCCTGCATTGGCAGGCAGATTCTTAACCATTGTGCCACCAGGGAAGTCCTGTCCACACTCAAATTTATTTTGGAATTGTACTAATCAATCTTTTTTCTTTTCTTTTTTTTTTTTCTTCAGGCAACACTTCCCCAGATCAAAAGGAGCCAACACCTTTCATCATTGAGTGGATTCCAGATATTCTTCCCCAATCCAAGATTGGCGAGCTGCGGATCAAGTTTGAGTATGGTCACCACCGCAATGGGCATGTGGCGGAGTACCAAGAACAGCGCCCCCCCCTGGACCAGCCCTTGGAACTGGCCCCTCTGACCACCATCACTTTCCCTTGAGGCAAAACAAAAGAGTCTTTCGCTGCTAAATTTGCACATCCCCACCCTTTGACAACTTTAAATACGAGTTAGGCACTTAGATGGCTGTTCCTTAGTGAACTAATCTTAGCTAAGATGCGGTTTCCCAACACATTCAAGTGGATTCTGTTGAAGAAAAACTCTTCTTGTACATAGCCCTTTTGGTGCTGCTGTGTATAGTCTTCATTATAAATTGGGTGGTATTCCTGGCTAGTTTTTAAAGGAACAAAAAGAAAACCAGCCCACATACCTTCTCGAAGGACTCACCTTTAGAGTTTGTTTCAACCTTTTCCTAATTCTCTAAGAACTTAGCAGCACTCGCCTTACACCAACAGTGTTGGAAAGTTAATAATACCCTGCTTAGGGCAGAATGCTGACGATCATCCTGGCAGAATTCCAGTCATGCCCTTTTATTCTCTTCTCAAAGCACAGTGTCACTAGTTTTTCCAAATTATATCTCTTGTTGGCCTAATTATTAAATTATAAACCTTTCGGGAGATTCAGGTGATAGTAAAACAGGAAAAAGAGATCCAGGTGTCAAGGCAGTATTTGACATTTCAAACTAATGCTTGTAATTGCTTGTTTACTTGATTTTTCTTTCCTTCTTTACTCTCCAAAAAGTTTAACAGGTGGTAAAATTCAATTCCTGTTTTTTAGTTCATTGATCACAGAATGGAGATACACTGAAAGACACAGAATGAAAGCCTGCCTTTAAGGAGAAAGGAAGGGAATGAACATTTCCTGTTTGCCTACTACATCCCAGGCATTTTCATTTAGATTCTCATTTGATCATTTTTCTCATTTAGTCCTCATCATTCTTTGAGTTTAGCCGTCACCCCTTCTTTTATAAATTTAAACAGTCTCTTTGAGATTAAGTATCTTGCTGGAAACAGCATTAAAATGTTTCATTTTATTCCAAAGTGCATGTTCTTTCCACTCTGTCATGTTGCTTTATAATATAAATTCCTTATAATTCACTGTCCTTGGGAAGACAAGAAAAGTCCTTAGGTAGGCTTTTTGTTTTGATTGCACATAACAAAAAACCAACTCTAACCAGCTCAGGCAAAATGCAAATGAATGACTGGTTCATGGACATTAAAATAGGGCTGGACAACCATCCTGGGGTGGAGCTGTGGTGTGGCTAGGCCTCAGAACCCCTGCAGCCAGGGTCCATCTGACCCATCTCCACCTCTCCTGAGGCTTCACTCTCTCTCAGCACAGAGCATCTCCTTCTGGTAGGAATTCTGGCTCCTAATGCACCTGAAAGTATGGCTTTCACTTCCACACTAGAGCAGGACTGACTGCTCTACTCTCCCTGATCCAAAGTCCAAAATCCCCAAAAGAAAGGCTCTACTGGGCCTAACTGGGGTGGGGGTGGGGGAGTCTGTGATCATTTTTGGTAAAAGGGGGAGCTGTGCCCCTACAAGAGGGGGATGGGTAGGCAAATTAAGGGTTGTCTATCTACGATTGAGGAGCTAGCTTGTGTGGAGAGCTCCCAAGTGCTTCTGACAATGGGGAAAATCCTTGAGGAGAGTCCAGAGGTCCATGGAGAATTAGACTTGTGCTGGGCTTTAAAGGAGAGGAAGGTGGGGATTCCCTGGCGGCCCAGTGGTTAGGACTCCACGCTTCCACTGCAGGGGGCACGGGTTTGATCCCTGGTCGGGGAACTAAGATCCCACAAACCGTGCCACACGGACAAAATAAAATAAAGGAGAGGAAGGGCTTGATAGGTATAGACAAAAGGAGAAATTAAAACTAGGTGCAGCAGAGTGTTTGCTTTAAAAGCAAAAACACCCGAGGAAACACAGTGGTTGGCCTATTCTGAGAAGTCTTTCAGCCTGAGTACTTTGAGGACATCAGTCACAGCTTTTTGATCAAGCCAAACCTGTGAGTGACAGGCAAATCCTGGCTGGGTCTAGCAGTTCTTGACTCCAACCACAGGGGCCAGAAGAACCACAGGAGCCATAAAACACATGGCTGGGGCAAATAATTCACCAAAAGAGGCCCCCACTCAAGCGCCAAGGTCTTCCACCCAGCACCACCCCAGCCCACCAACACAGTTCATCAAAATCTGAAATGGGGTTCAGAGTTACACTGACTTTTTCTACATTGATACCCTCTCTACCAGGTCAAGCATGGTCCCAGGAGTACCAGTAGGGTCGCTACACCCACTCCCAGCATCCAGACACCTTTGGGACACCTCAGTATTGACCTCATTTCAGACTTGCCTCATGCCAGAAGGGTAGAGTGGTCCTAGCTACTCCCAACAGTCCAGTGCTCTTCAAACCGTGCACCCACCCATACATACTCCCATCTGTACCATCCACTGCACACCTCCATTAGTCATTGGAATCTTCCAGCTCTGAGGGCTGCCCACCTGCTGCTTTCCCATGCTGCAGCCACTATTTGTGTTCTGGAGTGAGCAGCGCAAGACCCTCCAGGTCCACACAGCCTCCTGTCTACTGCACAGACAGACGGACCATCCTCAGACTGAGTGTACTGATGGGTCTGAGATGGATGGCATCTTCACTCCTCCTCCAGGCAACATGGGGGGGCCCCTAACATGATGGGCATCATGATAACAGCTTGCTATTCCTACACCCAGAACACTTTGGTTCACACCTGCCTCTACCAGAACTGCTATCATCTCAACAGCTTGCTACTATTTAGAGGAACGATAGGCCACTCAGAGACCTCCAGAAAATCTGACTCCAAGAAGTACCCACCTAAGTGGAGTTCTGTAGGCCTGCCACCTGGCTCTCTCAAGGTACCAGATGTCATCAGCTCTGTGACTTTCTGGGCCTAGCAATTTCTGGTCACATATGTCCACCCCATCTTTCACTGATTCCTGTCATGTCTGATCTGCCAATCATTTCCCTTCCCTCCAGCCCACATATGCACACACATGCACCCACACCAGCCCCCAGGCCTGGCCACTTACAGAGTGCAACCTGTATATGTCATCCAAGAAGCACTCTGCTGTCACTGCCTGGTGTCCCATGTGAGCAACAGGCCAAAATTTGCCCTCCACTAGAATTCAGAGAAATCCCACTCTATGTGCTGAAGGTGAGGGAATGGGCAGGGGCTGCCCTCCTCCAGCCCTTCGAGTGAATGGACCCTCTCAGGCAAAAGTCACAGACAACACAGAAAAGTCAGTCACAGAGAACAGCCCTTGTGTCTATTTTTTTGGTGAATTTTCCCAAGATGGACCTGCTTCCCCCCTCAACATACTCTTTTTTTTTTTTTAATCTCCCAGGTTCTGATTTCCTAGATTTCTTCCTTCACATCTTGTGATATTTGCTGATACTCCGTATTTGATCCTCTTTTTAGACCTCCTTACAGGGAGTTCCCTGGTGGCCTAGTAGTCAGGATTCCAGGTTTTCACTGCCGTGCCTTGGGTTCAATCCCTGATAAGGGAACTGAGATCCCAAAGGGCACGTGGCGCAGCCGAAACAGAAAACCAAAAGCTCCTCCCTATCCCTGCCCTCCCGCCATCCAGCGCCACAAGCTCCCTTCACATCGTTCTACCATCCCACCTGTGTCACCAAGGGAGCAGGGTGACATGTTAACAACAGTTCTTTAGTGTGCATAGGAATCACCCAGGGATCTAGTTAGAAAGCATATTCTCATTCAGAAGTTCCAGGGTAGGTTCCAAGACTCCGCATTTGTAACATCAAGCTGAATAAAGAAAGCTGATGGACTGAAGAAACTCTGCTGGACTGCAAGCCTCATTTTGAGTTGCAGGACCTAATACCTGAGCAGGTGCTGACCCCCACCTTTCATTGGCAGTGCTGGAGGTCGGTGACACTCCGCAACTAGTGGCCCTTGCATATAGCCAGGTGTTTCAAGGCAGCATATTAGTCTGGGCTGCTTTATGGCACGCTCCTGCAAACCTGATCCAACTGATGCAGGCAGTAGCCATGTTCCTAGGAACTAGTTCCCATCGATAGTTACAGAAGTACAAAGCCAGTCTGCTACCATATACGTTCCCCGCCGTTTTTTGCCCTTCTCCCCAGACCACCATCTTAAGGTTCAGATTTTAACCCCTGGGTTCAAACTCCCACTCTGCTACCCGCTTATTAACAGTGCAACCTTGGGCAAATTATTTAACACTCTGAGCCCCAGTTTCCTCGTCTGGGTGATGTGCAGAGTAAATAAGATAGTCTGTTAAATGCTTATTAAATACTATTACCCTTTCATCTCACCTATTGTTCTGCACTTCTCTCTTCTACCGTGTTTTCTTATTTACTTTTGGCTGCGTTGGGTCTCCATTGCTGTGCGCAGGTTTTTTCTAGTTGTGGTGAGCAGGCGCTACTCTGTAGCCGTGCGTGGGCTTCTCACTGCAGTAGCTTCTCTTGTTGCGGAGCACAGACTGTACATAAGGCAGGCTCAGTAGTTGTGGCTGGCAGGCTCCAGAGCGCAGGCTCAGTAGCTGTGGCGCACAGGCTTAGTTGCTCCGCGGCATGTGGGATCTTCCCGGATCAGGGCTCGAACCCGTGTCCCCTGCATTGGCAGGTGGATTCTTAACCACTGCCTCACCAGGGAAGTCTCTACCGTGTTTTTCTATCTTAGCTTTGCTGCTTTTTGTCCCTCCTTAAGAGCTTTTGTACTTACACTGACATACAGCAAGATTAAAGTAAAAGAAAGTCTGGAAGTAAATATGAAAAGGGGTACTGCTATTCCTTATCTTCATATCTTTTCCTTTATTTTTCCCCCCCAAATTTTCTATAGCAATATAACTTATGTTGATAAGTTAGAGAAAAGGCAAGGTTTTAACCTTAAAAGAAGGGGCATAATAATCAAGCTTCCACACTGTACGAAAAAAAAAGAGGAAGAGAAAGGCTCCCGGCGCCGAGGGCGGCGTCTGGTCACGCGGCAGTCGCCCCCTCGGCTCCG
>NW_006780322.1:3437283-3438838 GCF_000442215.2 Lipotes vexillifer
CGAGCTGATGTCAGTCACGTTCTCCTCTCGCCCGCTCCGCCTTTTCCGGCGGGTTCGGTGCTTTTCTTCCACCAGGCGGCGCCGCAGGACGTTCTGTTGCGACGTCTCTTGCGCAGCCGCATTAAACCCCAAGACACGTCACCACCTTCGCGTCTTTTCTGGAGAGCGCGGGAAGGCGAGAGCTGGAGGACGGTGACGTCACCGGGGTTCCCCGCGTGGCTCGCGGGGGCGGGGCCGGGGACGTGGCGCGCGCCGGGCGGGGGCGGGTGCGGGGTGGCGCCGAGCGCTGGCCCGGCCGGGACTGACCGGGCCGCACCCGGCGAGGAAGCTCAGGCGCTGCCTCGTGACCCACTGTGGGGCTGGGGTGGGCCAGGGCGGCGGGCCGGGCTGCGGGAAAGGTGCTGACGAGGCGAGCTGGGAGGGGAGGGGTGCCGGCGGTCCGGTGCGAGGCCTTCCCGAGGTCGTTAGCCGGCCGGGTCCCCAGGCGTGCCCCAGGTGCCTTCAGGTCAGCTCTGAGGTCGCGGGCACCGACTTCCTGGCACCCTCGCGCGGGCGTGGCAGATCCTGGACTCCTGCCCACGGGTCCGCCGGGGCGGCGGGGCACGTGGGGCCGGGCCGCACCCTGAGCTGCAGACCGCGCGGCTCTGCAGGGAAGGAGCAGCTGCGCTCGGGGACCCGGGCCCCTCCCGTTTTTCCGGTATTGGCCGAGCCTCGCCCTGGCTGTCCTGCCAGGTGGGGAACAAGAGACGAGGGAGCTTGGGCTCTAGCCAGCCTGTTTGCCCTGAGCGAGTCGTTCATATCTCTGTCGGTTTTCTCCTTTGCAAAATATCCACTCCACAGACTCACTAGTCTGTGTCTAGCACGTGGTAGTCGGTCAGTCAAAAATTGCTTTTCCACTTTTTCTCACCGGGTCCTTAGAGCCACTTTGCAGGGGCATTAATCCCAGGGTAGTCCTTAAAACAAAAGGCTTTGTGTGGCTCCCTGTACTGATTTTTAATGGACAGAAGCTTCCCTTTTCCTAGCATGAGCTCCACAGCCTGCCCAGTGGGTTTGAAGGAAAAGGCAGAGGGTTCATCCATGATCTGATGAGTTGAACCTGGGGTCTGGTCAGAATTTAGGGAAGGGTGGTTGGGGGGATTTTCTCTGGGCCCAAGCATCTGTGATACTGCTGAAGTGAGAAGCCGCAGGATTTCCTGCTGGGAGCCCTGTCTAGGGCACACTCTGCCTTGTGGCACCCTTCAGTTGTCTTTCTCCTCTAGCTGCCCCTTCCTGGAATTTTTCATCTCATGCTACACTGCTATGGTCAAGACATCTTTCCTGGAATGGCCCGAGCCCTGGGGACAAGCTAGCCTCCAGTAGTTTATAGGAAGTTGGTCTGAGTAAACAGAATGCAAGACTGTCTCCTGGAAAGAAGGAAACTAATGTATCCTGGAGTGCTTATTTAGCATGCATCGGAGACTGTATTTGCCTTTTCACACAAGTTATCTCATTAGATTCCCACAGCTGGTCGTGTGAGTTAGGTGGAATTATCCCTTTATATAGAGGAGGTTCAGCA
>NW_006780322.1:3439065-3448751 GCF_000442215.2 Lipotes vexillifer
CCTTTATATAGAGGAGGTTCGGCAGGGTAAATGGCATGCATCACATCTTACAGCAAGAATATGGTAGACGAAGTGCTCTCAGAGGCCATACTAAAGTTCCACTGCAGGACCCCGGCAGGAAAGCGGCAATACCTAGTCAGCCCTTTTCTGGGGTATGAGAAGCTCAGGACCATCTAGAAGGTATGAGTGAAGGCATATTACACTAAAGGCTTCCCCTCTATATCCCCTGTCTCTTGGCCACCCCTGCCATTTGTATCAAGGCAAAACCAGGTTAAGCAATGGATCACTTACGGTATCCTTTGAGACTCTAGAAGCCCCAAAAGTCAGAGGAAGACCAGCCCCACCCACACACTTTGCCTTGGTCATGGATGGGTTAATGGAAGGACTCTTGTGTATCAGACTTGGGCCTTTTTTTAGCTCCATTTGGCAGGAGCCACCTCTCCTGCACCTGCTCTATCTACAAACCATTGCTCATTTGCTAGTCAATGGTGCGAAGGGCAGAAATGTGGTGCCTGTGTAAGTTACATTCACTGTTTCCTCCAGGGGGGTCTGTGTTCTCTTTATTATGTCCTGAGAATGGCAGCCCACACTCACTGCTAAGTTGTATGTGGAACTGCAAGAGACAAAAGAAAGACAACAAACGCGGAAGTCCCCTTTCCATTTTCTTTTCTTTTCTTTCTTTTTGTAAATTCTTGAACTTGGCTAGAGCAAAAGATAGAGAAATTCCCAAGATAAGGTAAACTAATAAGGGCCCAGGTATTTTGGAGTCATTCCTCAAAACCCAGGGCTTTGTAGTTAAATACTCCTTGGTTTTGAGCAAGGCAGATAGCTTTTGTGTTTTAGATCATGAGAGCAGATGAGGGCTTCCCTGGTGGCGCAGTGGTTGAGAATCTGCCTGCCAATGCAGTGGACACGGGTTCGAGCCCTGGTGTGGGAATTGTGGCCCGTGAGCCACAATTATTGAGCCTGCGCGGCTGGAGCCTGTGCTCCGCAACAATAGAGGCCGCGATAGAGAGAGGCCCGCGCACAGAGATGAAGAGTGGTCCCCGCTTGCCACAACTAGAGAAAGCCCTCGTACAGAAACAACCAACACAGCCATAAATAAATAAATTAATTAATTAAAAATAAAAAGCAGATGAGCCTCGTTAGTTGACCCTGGGCCACTTTAAATGGAGGGTGTTTTTTTCCTTCCTCTTTGCTGCCAAAGCAGTCCTTTCTATACTGTCACAGGAGCTTACTGAAATCTACAAGGCATGGGCCCTCAGGTGCTTATTTGGAGAAATGTCTTCTATTTTGTCAATGTAGCTTGTATACCTAAGTGACAGGAAATAAGTTTGCTTTCAGACCAGTAAAACCCACATGTAATGGATGATTAGCTCTTCATGAAAGTAAACCTAGAACGTGTCTGTAAATTTGTTGCCCAAATATTTGAGGACACTCTGAACACTAATCAGATGTCTGGGAGCAATCTCAGGAAAGAAGGGCTGGAAAGTGGTTGTAATTTAGGTTAAGTTATAAAGCAGTTTGGAGAACTGAGCAGAAGGGACTTGGCCATCCTCTGAAGTAAAGAAGTGGGCCTGGTGCTGCCTGAGGAAGGGCAGGTCTTGACAAAGGGGACTTGAGCGCTGTAATTGCCTTGGTCAGACTGCTCCTGTAGCAGGGAAGGGGGGCCCTGCAGTAAAGGAGAGAGGTGACTTTAGGTCGGTTACTTTTGTTCTGAGTCCCTGTTAACCAAGCACTCTTTAGCCCATGAGGAAAAGATCAGCTAGTCAGGCTAATTCAAGCATTCTAGTCCATAGAATGTCCACTGTTCCTTGGTATGCATCAGTACACTGGCATTTGGTTTATATGCCCTGCGACCTCCGTGTGAACTTGGTTAATAGGTGTTTGAGAGGTGGGTCCCTTCACATGGGCCAGCCTGAAAGTGTAAGGCCCAGATCTGGGTCCTTGTTCAATTCAGCAAGATAAGCACTGCTAAGTGGGGATCTGTGGGAAAGAGGGTAGAAGGAAGGGGAGCAGAGGCAGGAAGCCAGCTTTGCCGAGGAAATACTACCCTTGTCTTTTTGTTGACCTTCCTGTTGCAGTCACATTCAGGAAAATTATATTATCAGCATAAGGCAGAAGGTGCTAAATTCTAGATGAGTGATGCAGGCATTGAGTGCTGTGGTTTCAGAGGTAGGGGAGATTACTGTAGGAGGTTAAAGAAAGGATGGTGCCACAGGAGAGTTCGGTAGGACTTGACAAATGGATATGATTTCAATAGGTGGAGATGTTGGAGGTGGAGAAGAAATACCCACTGCCCTTTCAGTGAAGTTCCCCTCTAGAGCTGATGTAAAATACATGGTCATCTGATCTCTTAGCTGTTAGCCAAAGAAAAAACACTGTTGTGGCAGAAGAGGGAGTGGTAGGCTCCAGAGAAAAGGAAGGGAAATCAACTGTTCATTCAACAGTTTGTTCGTTTAACACCTATCGAGTTTCTACTATGTGCCAGGCACTGAGCTGTGTCCTAGGGATAGAGAAATGAACAAAACAGACAAAAGCCCTACCTTCAAAAAGTTTGCATTCTAGTGAGGAGAAAGAAAGACTATGAAAGGAAGGAAGGAAAGAAGAGAGGGAAGGAGGGAGGGAAAGAAGGAGGGTTAGATGAAGGGCTATACAGTATGTCAGATGTGCTGTGGAGGAAATTAAAGCAAGGGGTGGGGAGGTTGGAGGATGTGCTGAGGTGTTTTTCTTCTAAATTTTTAATGAATGTAAAAGTACACGTAGTCTTTGATCATTTTCTGTGAGTTGGGGGAGCTGACCAAGTTGTGACCGAGGAGATAAAATTTGTCTGTGAATATGACTCACTGCCTGGGGAAAAATAAGCCACGATCTGTGAATGGAACACTTCTTCTGAAAGCCAGAAAAACCAGGTGCAATGATAGAGGAAAACAGAATTGTACCCTAAACCCCTAAATATGGTTCTAAGAAAATAGGTGTTGACCTCGTGAGATGTGATAGAGCTAAGCGGGGAAGAGGAAAGAGCTAAAGAAGCACCTTCTATGCTTTTTCCTGCTCAGGGGGTGGGGGAGGGTGGGGAGTCAGGTCTTGAGACAGGGTGGCTGTGGAATCTGCAGAGACCACATGTATTTCCTCAGGAGGTTCCCTGTTCACAGATGGGGCTGTGAGGCTGGAGATATGAAGTGGAGGAGGGATCTCAGCCTGCCCACCTTGTGCTTGCACAGCACTGTTTTCTGACCAAGGCTTTCGGAGCTATAAAGTTTATCATACTCCTTCTTGGTGCCAGATGTGAAATTGGGACGAAAATATTGGCATTCTGAAAATGTTTTGATGGCTTATGAGCATGATAAGAGAATAGTCAAGGAAGTAGAAGCTTGTGGTTGAGGAGGGAGAGAGCAAAGGTGGATAGTGTGACTACGAGTGTTAACAGATAGTACCCGCTGGAACAAGACTGAGGGATGTACAACAGGGCCTCAAAAGTCTGCACTGACCTGCAAGTGTCAAAGTCCGTAGTCATCTCTGTTCTCTTTGAAGCTGGGGAAGTGGGTGTGGCCCGTAACTGAACTTGGCTCAGCTTACGTTCCGGGCTTCACCTCTCCCCTCCTCTTACCCCCTCTGTTAATGATAAGGTTGGGGGAAAGTTAAAGGACTTCCTCTATTGGTGGTGGTGGGGGGAAAATGGGGATGACACTTGTGTTCTTGGCTATCTCTGTTCCTCTCTAGCTCTGGCCTCGGGCAAGTCTCTCTCCCTCTTGGAGTTCTGGCTTCCTCTTTTGTGCGAGAAGGACTTGAATTGATCCCTGTTGTTCCCTTAGACATTCTGTAAAGAGATGGGGGCCTCTTCATTTATAACCCAACCTCTTCATGTGGACAGAGGTTGGTCACTTAAAGATAATTAGGTGTCCTTCTTTTCTGAACAGTGCTTTCCCTTTTTGCTTCCTCTGCACAGAGAGGCAATGGGTATGAGCACAAGAGAAGTTCTGTGGGGACCTGAGAAGTGGCATCTCACCCAGACACAGTAATGGGCAGTGGAGACCACCAGCTTTATAGTCTCAGTCTCTGGTTTTGAAGAACCTTCAGATTGACCAATAATTTCTGCATGTGGTCTGGCAGTGCCCATGAGACATGATAAATATATCCATACTCTTTGATCTGAAAATGGCAGCCCCCTCTCTCCTATATGATGTACCCATCCTGTGTCCACCCACTTCTTTCCACTCCCACTGGTACTACCTTAGTTCAGCCCATTTTCGTCTCTTACCTCAGTCACTGCCGGTGCCTCCATGGTCTTCCTGCCTCCACTCTAAGCCTCTTCAAGTCTTCCCCGGAGATGCCTGTCTCCTATGCAGACCTGGTCATGTTACTCCCCTGCTTAAAACCCATCAGTGGCCCCTCATTGTCTTCAGATATTTATTGGCAACTAATATGTATCTACCAGCGTCTCTGAGCCCCATGGGGGACAAAGCAAACATGAGACCCAGCCCCTGCCTAAGCGTGACAACAAGAGCCTCGGTCACCTGGTTCTAATTTCCTCATCCACCCTCATCTCTTCCACCCCACCCTCTATTCTCCATCCACACAGCCATGTCTACTCTCTGTGTAATCGGAGCTTGACAAACCTGGAGTACAGGGCCCTGGCCTACGCTGTCCTTTTAATGGATCCTTTTTTATTTTGCAGTTCTCCCAGGGAGATGGCTTATAGTGTTCAATATATAGCCTTATACTGTTATGCTGAACTGAACTGTTCAATGCGGGTAGCAAAGTCCATGGGGCAATGGGGAATTCACAGTTGATCTTCAGAATCACAAGCAAAATGGGGCCTACCACCTTATGCTGTAATGCTTGTACCCTGAGTTTGTCAAGTCTTTTTTTTTTTTCTTAACAATTTCTTTTCTTTTTTTCTTTTTACTTTTTTGGCTGCATCGGGTCTTAGTTGCAGCACACAGGATCTTTGTTGAGGCGTGTGGGATCTTTTGTTGTGGCGCACAGGCTTCTCTCTAGCTGTGGCATGTGGGCTTCAGGGCATGTGGGCTCAGTAGTTGTGGCGCTTGGGCTTGGTTTCCCCGCAGCATGTGGGATCTTAGTTCCCCGACGAAGGATCGAACCCGCGTCCCCTGCATTGGAAGGCGGATTCTTTACCAGTGGACCACCAGGGAAGTCCCTGAGTTTGTCAAATCTTATTGTAAATTTGGTCCAAGGCTGTTTAAGTCAGGGCCCTGGGAATTCCCTGGTGGTTCAGTAGTTGGGACTCTGTGCTTCCACTGCAGGTGGCGCAGGTTCGATCCCTGGTCAGGGAACTAAGATCCCAGAAGCCTTGAGGCACAGCCAAAAAACAAAAACCGACAGGGCCCTGCTGCTCAGGATCCGTACATGGAAGCTTCCCCAAGCCACATTCCTTGAATCAATTCATACCCGCCATGTTCCCATGTTCTTCTTTACCTGGAAGAAAATCTACCTGTTATTAATGGAAATGGGTGATTTTCATACCTGCTTTTGAGCTGTCTTTTGCAAGCTGACAGATTTCTGAGATTCTCAAGGACACAATCTGGCAGTTTCCCACCTGTCAATTAGCTTATATTTTTCAGTGACAAACTGTGTTTCAAGCCAGGATGTCCTGACAGGAAACCTGAGAAACACAACACTCCTTCCTGCCAGTGTGTTTTGTATGTATCTATGGAAGCCACAGTGGTGCAGTAGTTTCTGGCTGCTGCTTTCAGTCTGTGGTGTTCCTTATTCTCAATCTGGTTGGGGTTTTCCTCTGAGAATAAGCCAGTACAGAATGAATCTCATGGTATCATTCGTGATGATGCTGTACACTGTGTAATAGGGAGCGGTCCTGCAGTCTCTGTGGGGCCTTCTGCCCCGTGTTCCCAGCAAATTTAGCAGCACGCGCTCGATGGCAGTGTTCTGGCCCAGCACCCTCAGGGGAGGTATATGGTATGGTTCTAGACACCAGACTCCCTGCCAAGCTCAGTGTCACTGAGAATGACTCGCTTTTAGACTCACATTTGATTTGAGCAGAACCTTTCATTGAATGCCCCTGACATATGTCTCAAATTTCCTGCATATGAGCCAAGGAATTATAGCTAATGAAAGCTGAACGCTGTGACACTGTTACAACTAATTAACACCCTAAAAGGTTAGAGACTCTTGTGTGGAGTACATTACCTGGTGTTTGAACTCTGACTCTGATCTTTGTAATGTAAAAGCTATTTCCCCAAAATCTTAAAAAAGGGAGAGGCTGGAGAAAGCCATTCTTGTACATCATATTTCTGACACACAGCTAACCGTGAAAATGTCCACAGCTTAGTGATATACTTGTTACCTTGCAAATGGATTTAAAGAACAAAACGAACGAGTCCAGACACATTAATGAACTGAAGGTGCCCTAACAGGGTTATTAGAGATTGAGGGCTGGAGCTGAGTGTCATGTTTGTTTTTGTCCCCAGCCCAGGGCCTCGGACAGCCATGGATACATATTAGGTGTCGATTGACAGTCACTGAATTACTAAATGGAAATTTACTGGGGCCCTCTGCTCTGCTAAACTCCACACACAAATAGACCTGCCCCGTGGGATTCTTAGCAAGAGCAGATATTTTCTGAGAAATGTCACTCCAAGTTGATGGGATAGACAAAGTGAAACCAAGGGATTGTGTTTTTAAAACCAAATACATTTACTCTGCTAAATTTTACAACTGGGATGTTCTACTTCCGATGAAGTTGGATAAAATGACCTCTAACTTGAGGTTTGTAGGTTCAGGAAAATATAGTTGGGTTTTTTTGGGTTTTGTTTTTTTTTTAAGACACTGAAATGAACCCAGCAGGCGAACTGGCAGGAAGTCAGACTGCAGTCCTTGCCTGAGAGGATGACACAGGCCAAAGGAGAGAAGGAAAACAACAAGGCAGCCAGAGCTAGTAAGTCCTTTTACAAAGTTTTGCAGAGCTTTCCAGGTTTTTCTGGAAAAAGGAAGAAAAGAAAGAGTAAAGGGCAGGAAGAGGATTGGTTAACAGCTGGCTCCAGAAATGCTGATGAGTGGATCTGTGTATTGGTTTTGTTTTTCTAAGTCAGGGATAAAGAAAGAGGTTGTGCTTGGCTTGGCGCTGCTTGCTGGCCAGGCAGTCTTCCTGGTCTGTGTGCTGACGCTGTTGTTCCAGCCACCGGAGGAGTCCAGAGGCCTGCTGCCCTGCGTGTCTCATTGAAAAGCAGATGCAGACTGCCTTCCAAAGATGTCTAAGGCATGTGGAAGAGCAGAAAGGACAGGAGATTTTAAAAATTTTATTCTGCTTTTAAAATGTTTATACGTATTTACTTTTTTGGATTGGTAATTCATATACATGGCTCAAAACTAACATAGTATAAAAAGGTATATATAGTGAAAAGTCTCTCTCCTGTTCTTGTGCCCCATCTGTCCATTTCCCCATCCCAAATAGATAACTGTGTTACTAGGTTTTTGTTTATCCCTCTAATGATGTTTTTATGCATATACAATCTAAAACAGGCATGTACTCTTCTTTACTCCATTCTAACATAAATGGTGCCATGCTATGCACACCTCCTGCACCTTGTTGGGTTTTCCCCTGACTTAACACTTATGTCTTGGAAACATTTCCTTATAAGTGTATAGAGAGCATTCTCATTTTTATTTTTATGGCTGCAGAGTTTTACACTGTATGAATGTACTGTAATTTAACTGGTTCACCTGATGAACAGTTAGGTTATTTCCAGTCTTTTGGTATTACAAATGACGGCATGGACCTTAAAAACAGACGTACCGGGCTTCCCTGGTGGCACAGTGGTTAAGAATCAGCCTGCCAATTCAGGGGACATGGGTCTGAGCCCTAGTCCGGGAAGATCCCACATGCTGCGGAGCAACTAAGCCCATGCGCCACAACTACTGAGCCTGTGCTCTAGAGCCCACGAGACACAACTACTGAGCTCACGTGCCACAACTACTGAAGCCTGCACACCTAGAGCCTGTGCTCCGCTACAGGAGAAGCCACCGCAATAAGAAGCTGCGCACTGCAACGAAGAGTAGCCCCTGCTCTCCGCAACTAGAGAAAGCCCGTGAGCAGCAACGAAGACCCAACGCAGGCAAAAATTAATTAATTAATTTTAAAAAAGCAAAAAAACAGGTGTGCCTTCAAATCCTAGTCTGATGCTTGATTTTAGGCCTTCAATGCCTCATCCATGAAATGGGGATTATTTTATATTTTTATTACCTGTTCCATAACATTATTGTGAAAGATTAAATAATATACAAAGAACTTGAGAGATAGTAGGTGCTCAGTGAAAAAAATATACCTTACAACTGGGCATATTAGAATTTAATCTTGAAAAAGAAGATACTTTGATTGTTCCTAATTAAATAATCACATAAATTTAAATACTTTTTTTCAGAACCAATGCACGTTTGTTTAAAAAAATCCAGATGAGTAAAAAGAAGAAAATATAGATAGCCTATAATTGTACCATTGAAAAAAATTACTGCTAACTTTTGATCTGTCTTTCAAGTTATTTCTCTAACCAAATGTGCATATAATATAAAATTCTGAATGGAATGGTGCCGTACATGCTTTTTTGTTGCAATCATCTCTCTGTGTCATAAAATATTTTTCTCATTGTTTTAAATGACTGCCTAGTATGTCATCCTTTGGATTTACAATAACTTATTAAAAATTCTCTCTGGGTAGATATTTTTACACATAAATATTTAGTCTTTCTGGAATTACTGGTGATACATGGTATGAGGTAAGTAATCTAAATTATTATTTTTTTTTTACAAATGGGTAGTTAGCAAATTGCCCAACATCACATCCTTTAATGAACAAGCCACACTTACCCCACTAGTTTGAAATGCTATCTTAATCATATTCTGAATCCTTATATATGTATGGATGGATTTGACTTTAGACTTTATTCTGCAGATTGGCTTCTCTAGTCTCATGTAGTAATCACAATTTCATTAATGTACGCTTAAATATCTACTGGTATGGGCTTCCCTGGTGGTGCAGTGGTTGAGAGTCCGCCTGCCGATGCAGGGGACGCAGGTTCGTGCCCCGGTCCGGGGGGAATCCCACGTGCCGCGGAGCGGTTGGGCCCGTGAGCTATGGCCGCTGAGCCTGCGCGTCCGGAGCCTGTGCTCCGCAGCGGGAGAGGCCGCAACAGTGAGAAGCCCGCGTACCGCAAAAAACAAAACAAAACAAAACAAAAAATATCTACTGGTATAAGGCCTTCTTCATTACAGTTCTTGTTTTCAGGAATGTACTGGTGATTTTAATTTTCTTATTCTCTCAGAATGTTAGAATAATTTTTCCAGATTCTAGAAAAATGGAATTGGATGAAAAATTGAATTATATTTAATTTATACATCCATTTGAGGATGTATTTGTTTCCCATGGCTGCTATAACAAATTACCACAGGCTTTATGGCTTAACAACAACGATGAGAAATTAATTCTCATCGTTCTGGAGGCCAGAAGTCTGAAATCAGTGTCACTGAGTAGAACTGAAGGTGTCAACAATGCCACACTCCATCTGGAGGCTCTAGGGGAGAATCAATCCATTCATTGCCTCTTGTTTCTGGTGGCTACTGGCCTTCCTTGACTTTGAAGATACTTTGATTGCTCCTAATTAAATAGAGTAATCACATAAATTTAAATACTTTTTTTTTTTTTTTTTTTTTTT
>NW_006780322.1:3448795-3454854 GCF_000442215.2 Lipotes vexillifer
CGCAGGCTCAGCAGCCATGGCTCACGGGCCCAGCCGCTCCGCGGCATGTGGGAACTTCCCGGACCGGGACACGAACCCGTGTCCCCTGCATCGGCAGGCGGACTCTCAACCACTGCGCCACCAGGGAAGCCCTAAATACTTTTTTTTAGAACCAATGCATGTTTATTGTTTTAAAAAAAATCCAGATAAGTAAAGAGAAGAAAATATAGATAGCCCATACTCGTCCCACTGCAAAAAATTACTGCTAACTTTTGATCTGTCTTTCAAGTTATTTCTCTAACCAAATGTGCATATAACATAAAATTCTGCATCGCCCTGATCTTCGTGGTCACATCATCCCCTCCTCAGTGTGTGTCAAATCTCCCTCTGCCTCTATGTCATAAGGGCACCTGCGATGGCATTTGGGGCTCACTTGGATAACCCAGTACAGTCCCCTCATCTCAAAATCCTTAATTTAATCACATCTGCAAGGACTGTTTTCCAAATAAGGTAACATTTACAAGTTCCAGAGATTAGGACGTGTATATCCTTTGAGGGCACCATTTCTCAGTTTACCACAGAGAAAAATTGACATCTTTGGGTTATTGTGATTTATAATAAAAAAATATATATTTGTCTTCATCCCATTTCTAAAATGCTTGGAATTTTTTTCTAAATGATAAGAGCAAAAATGTGTCTTGTTATTCATAACAATCCCCTTTGAACCACACTGGAGTTTATGTGTATTTGGTTTTTCTTTTTTAAGATTTTTTTGATGTGGACCATTTTTAAAGTCTTTACTGAATTTGTTACAATATTGCTTCTGTTTTATGTTTTGGTTTTTTTTTTTTTTTGGCTGTGAGGCATGCGGGATCTTAGCTCCCCGACCAGGGATCGAACCTACACCTTAACCACTGGACTACTAGGGAAGTCCCCTGGAGTTTATGTTAATGAGGTGACTTTTGGAAAGCATCTAAGGATGAGGGCTGGTTGCCAGGGGGAACCAACCACGTTATTAGAAGGTTGGAACTTTCAGTCTCACCCACCAGGAAGGGGAGAGGGGCTGGAGGTTGAGTCAATCACCAATGGCCAATGATTTAATCAGTCATACCTATGTAATGAAGCCTCCATAAAAAGTCCAAAAGGATGAGATTTAGAGAGCTTCCGGTTTGCTTAATCAGAATGTATCTATTTGCCAGGAGGGTGGCATATGCCAAACTCCATGGGCACAGAAGTTTCTGTGTTCTGGACCCTTCCAAACCTTGCCCCATGCATCTCTTCATCTGACTGTTCATTCCTATCCTTTGATATCCTTTGTAATAAACTAGTAATCTAGTAAGTGAATTGTTTTCCTGCATTCTGTGACCCACTGTAGCAAACTAACTGAACCCAAGGAGGGGGTCATGAGAGCCTCCCAATTTATAGCTGGTCACTCAGAAGCACAGGTAGCAACCTGGACTTGCAATTGGTGTCTGAAGTGGGAGCAGTCTTGTGGGACTGAGCCCTTAACCTGTGGGATCTGACACCACCTCCAGGAAGATAGTGTCAGAATTGAGTTAAATTGTAGTCAGTGTCCACTAAGAATTAGAGAAGTATTTGGTGGTATTGGAAACACACACATTGGAATAATATTTAGTTTTCCATGTGAATCAGAATGTTTCTCTAGTTATTCTTTTAAGTCTTTAGGTAATGTTTGACAGTTTTCTTCACATAGGCTCTGCATGTTTCTGAGGGTCTTTTTTTTTTAACCATTATATTTTCTTACTATATTATTGGCATATAGAAAATCTATCACTTTTGTGTATGTTTATTTTGTAGATATTTTGTAATTGGGATATACATAATCAAGAATTTGCCTATTAATGCTAGTGGTTTTTCAGAAATTTTTCTAATATTTTCAGGTAAAGTAGCATATCATCTGCAAATATTGACACTTTTGTCTTCTTTCAAATATCTTATTTCTTTTTCTTGTCTTACTGCAGTGGCTAGAATTTCTAGAACAGTGTTTTAAAATAGTTAGCATTCTTTCCTTGTTCTAGCCTTTAAAGGAATAACTCTAGAATTACTCCATTGAGTATAATCAAACTATTGATTTGCAAACTTTTACAAGACAATTCTATGATCTTTTAGTCATAAAAAAGAGGTCTTCTGTCAATGCCTTTACTTCTACATTTGAAATTAATTAGACCAGTGCTAAACAAACAAACAAACAAAACCCAACTAATTCTCTCTTTCCTGCTTTGTTACTGAATTGTAACAGATTGTTACTTTTAGAGCTTAGACTAAAGCAAGAAGTGCCTACTCTGTAACCTGTACTTTAGAGGGCCCCATATATCACAAACACATAAAATAATAAATTCTTTAAAGAACTCACAGGAATCTTTGTCACTCAGGATCCTGTATTCAGTTCCAGTCCAGTCCCTCTCATAAGCCTAAACACCTACTCTTATGACTAACTGTATTCAGGCCTTTGGAAACACTCTTCTCCACCTGTTAACCTGTGTCCTCAACACAAAAGGGGACTGCATCCAGGTGCTATGAAGGTTGTGGGTTGTGTGCCTCTGTGTTGGAAGATTGCTTTGGGGTTCAGGGAAGATATGAGGAACAGACCACTTTATTACGAGAAAAAACAAATTAATTGTTGGATCCTTCTCAGATAGCAGGAGTATTAGTTTCCTATTGCGGCTGTAACAAATTACCACAAATTTAATGGCTTAAAACAACACAAGTTTATTATCCTACAGTTCTGGAGATCAGAAGTCCTAAAACTGAGGTGTCAGCTGGTCTCGTTTCCTTCTGGAAGCTCTAGAGGAGAATCTGGTTCCTTGCCTTTTCTAGCTTCTAAAGGCCACTTGTATTTCTTGGCTTATGGCCCCATCCTCCATATTCAAAGCCAGTGATGTATAATCTTCCAATCTATCGTTCTCTCTCTGACCTTCCTGCCTTCTCCTCATATGGACCCTTGTGATTACATTGGGCCCACAAAGATAATCCCCCCACTCAGGATCCTTACCTCAGCCACACTTGTAAAGTTTCTCTTGCCATAAAAGGCAACATATTCACAAGTTCTGGGGATTAGGATAAGGCCTTCTCTACCATCAATGTACCATAGCAGAGATACAACAGATTGTTGCAGAATAAAGTATGGTTTCCCAGTAGTGCAGATTATCAATTTTCTTTCTTTGTTTTCTAGTTCATGGTTACAGACATAGTCATGACTTACCAAATATTCACAGCATTGCATATGACACCTTAGGAAATGAACTTCTGCAATATTAAAAGACCCATATTACTCTTAAATTTACATAAATGTATTTGTAACACGCATAATTCTTTGTAAAGTCAATATATATATATATATATTCCTAGAATTATAAATAGTTCTGGTTTTATAGAAATATATCATTATGTTTAAACTTTTAAAAAATTAAATAAAATTTTGAATTCATTTAAATAATTTTGACTTAAATGTTTGACATTCATTAATTATAATTTATTATTTTTCTTTTAATTTTAATATTTTTTAATATCTTAGAAGAAATATTTGTGAAAACATGAAAAATAACTTTTTAATATTTTACTTTAGTTTAAAATTTTATGAATTATTCAAATTTTATACACTTCAAATACATTTTAATTTTTAATCCTTAGGTCAGCACTATGCAACAGAAATATAACACAAGCTAAAAACATAACTTTAAATTTTCTGTAGCACATCTTAAAAAGTAAAAGATATAGGTGAAATTAATTTTAATAATATATTTTATTTAACCCAATGCATCCAAAATATTATCATTTCAATATGTAAACAATACAAAAATTATCAATGAGATATTTTGCATTTCTTTTTTTTTGTAATGAGTCTTCAAAATCCATGTGTGTATTTTACACTTATAACACATCTTTAGAGGTTTTGCCAAAATGAGTACAAGAAAAATAATTTTATGGAACGTATGATAATTTAAGAATTAAGTTTCTGTTTATTACTTTATATTACCAGTCTATCAAAGTATACTCCAATATATGTAAAAGTAATTAAATTCAGTCGACTTTGGTGAGACTTTCAATTGTATAAGACCATAGTTTCACTCATATTTTGCAATTTTGTTGTCATGAAGGTATGTGGCATATGGTATATGGGCCTCCATTTACATGCTTGTCCCAAGCCCCACACATGCTAGGAGTGGGCCTGATGACTTTCTCTCCACCGTGTGACCAGGTGCAATCGGAGGGGAGAATCTTTAGGCATCTTAGTAGAAGCCCTCTATGATAATGCTTACCACTGTGCTTTCTTATTCCTGAATATCTTCCCATGTTCCCTTAACCTTTTCCCTTTCAATGAAATAAAGATTGATATTATTGACTAAATAAATTCATGTAGGTTATTTTTGCTATCTATAAAGCCTTTCACATATATATCTACTTGATGTACAGTAAACCCCCATGAGGCAGGAAATAGCAGATAAGGAAACAGGCTGAGAAAGGTTAGGTGACGTGACCTAAGTTTAACAGTTAGTAACCAGGCCTCTTCTCATTCTAAGCTCTTGCTCTTTCTACTTAATTTTTTTGCTACTCTATATAAGGCTCTGTGCCAGGCCCTGGAAGATGCAGCCATGGGAAATCAACTCTTCTTGCCTCAAGATTATGCTTCATTAGCCGAGGTAAGACAAAACAAGGTGAGTGGCTCTCAGGTACACATTGAGGGCTGTGATTCTTTAGAGAAGAAAAAAAAATTCAGCTATTTGGGAGAAAAGAAAGTCTTCATGGAATAGGAAAGATCTGAGTTGGGCTTTGACTTGGACTGGGAGAAATAGGAGTTAGGAAAGCATGTTAAGTGGAACAAACAGTATGAGCAAAAAAAGAGAAAATAGTGGTTCATTTTGGCTGAAGCTCAGGGCCTGTGTAGGGGGAAAGTAGAACATGTGGGAAAGGACAGGGCTGTTTTGATGAGGCCTTGGATGTCAGGTTTGGGATTCTGCATTTTATTCTGGTGATAGTGGTGAACCCCGGAAGACTTTGCAGATAAGAAAAAGGCTTGCTGGGAGCTCTGCATTAAAAAGAGGAAAAGCCAGAAGCATGGAAACCAGACAGAAGGCTTTTTAGCAGTCCAGGAGAGACTCAGCCAGGGTGGAGGTGGGAATGAAAATAAAGAGTCATCTGTGGGACACAGCCTGGCTGTAGAATCTATAGAAACTGACCACTGATTGGCTATGGAAAGGCAAGGTCATGGGTAATGAGTCAAACAAACCATACTTTTTATCCTAGGAAAGAGCGTTTATGCTCACATAAGCATTCAAGTCAGGAGGATAAGGTGGTCAGGAGGCATGAGGCAGGACGGAGTGGGAGTGATGGAGAGTTAGAGAATTGTTTTCTTGGACCATATTAATTGAGTTACTGTGGGACATCCAGGATAACTGGTCAGTTGTTGGAAAATCAATTATGTAAGCCAGGAGAGAGTTTTAAACTGGGGGTAGGATTTCAGAGACTTTTGCACTGTGGTGGCATTGGACTTATGGGAGTGAAGGAAGGCATGCAGGAGAAAAGAAAAGGACCAAAGGAAAAAGCCTCAGGAGATGTCATGTCATCTTTAAGCACTGAGAGGAAGAAGAGGAGGAAGTGGGGAGGTGGAAAAGTAGCCAGGGAAAGGGGAGCTCCTTTGTGAGTGATGAACCTAAAGACAGACACCAGGAGTCTTACCTTTTGTCCCCATATCCATTACTATGCCTGGCATACAACAGGCACGATTGAGTGAATAAACAAATGAATGAACCAGAATAGAGAGAATATATCCTCACCCCCTGAAAAAGAGGAAAAAGCTTTTCAGAAGAAGATGGTTAATAACATAAATGCTGCCGACACGAAAAGAGTGATGTTGACTAATAAGAAGCCCTCAACTTTCTCACTCTTTTTCTCAAAGCTCCAGTGGTCACAGGAACATGGTCCAGGTGGGGCAGAGGGTGACCATACGACCAGACAGGAGGGAGCTCTTCCAGGGAAGAGTTGAACCCTAAGGACACTGCAGGGGTCGGGGGAGATGTCAGAAAGGACACCAAATGAGGCCAGCTTGGTGCTTTCCCGCC
>NW_006780322.1:3456230-3470726 GCF_000442215.2 Lipotes vexillifer
CCCCCCACCACCGCCACTCCCTGCCTTCCTCTTTGGTTCATGTAGTTGCCAGTGTTTGGGGGTGTTAGGCATCCCTCCGAGTCAGGAAAGAATCATTTCTCATCCTTTGGCTGACTAAAGTGAGGGACCTGCATTGGTTTCTTTTAATGCTGGACTTCCAGGGAGTGGGGGACGCAGGGAACACACATGTGTAGAAACTGGCTTTACATGAAGTGGGACCAACGTGTCCCACTGAACTGTAACCGACGGCATCCTCAGCCCTGGCTTCCTACATAACTGTCTTTTACTGAATGTACAGAAGGCTTTTCCCTCCAAAGTAGGGGCCTGGAAGTGCCTGAAGAGAGGCATCTTGTGATGCAATAAAACAGGATTTTAGCTAACCGTCCTCTCTCCTATTTGAGACCCTGAACAGTCTAGGAACTTCCTAGAAGTGTGTGAAGGGAGGCAGAATGGGGTCACCACTGTAAAGACTGGCCGGCCATCCACAGAGATTCCCCGTGGTGTCAACTCACCTCAGAGCTTAGTCTGACTGGCCCTCAGCCTTGCCTGGCTCAAGACCTGATTTATTAACACACGAAGAGTGGATCAGCTCTCTGGGGGCTGACTCATTAACCCAACTCTCAGACACAGATGGATGCACAGGGATAATATTTTGACCTCCTAACCAACATATTTTTTTCTCTGTTTCCTGTTACCCTGTAACCCTCCCTCCCTTTGAGATGACTGCACCATGAGGCATCTTTCACCTCAATGTACGGCTGTAGAGCAGAATGCAGAGAGCAGAAGACCGACTTAGATCAGTCCGAGTTAGTTTCTTCCCCTACCAGAAGATCAAGTTTTCCCAGACTGAGAATGCAGGGCCCCAGGCACCTGTGAGGGTCTGCACTTGCCCCCTGAGTATTCCCATGCCTGAGAGTGCAACAAAAAAAATAGCAAATAAAAAACACCATAACAGGTTGAGAGAGAGACTGCAGAAGAAAGAGAAAAGCATTTTTTCCTTCTTTTATGAAGAAGGGGTCCCACATTTTCATTTCACACTGGGCCCCACAAATATGTAGCTGAACCTGCTGGCAGATAAAGCATTCCTGAAGGAGTTAGCCGAAGCCTAAGAATATTCTGGGGGTTTTGTGGCTTAAGTAAGAATGTCAGTTAGCCCTGCCCAAATTTGGAACAATGTTGGGGTTATTTCAAGCCACGTGAAATGTCAACAACAGTGGTAAAGGACTATTAGCAAAGCAAATATGGAGACTGCACATGTGATAAAGAAACATAAATCAAGCTTGCTAGAAGGTGTTTGTGGCTGTTCAGTTTCACCTGGAAGAGGGAAAAGGTGGGTAGAAAAGGGCATCTGGTTAGCGCCCCCTTGAAGCCAGAACTCAGCTTGTTTACCCTGGCAATCTAGGATCAGATCTGAGGATGGAAACTTCAGAAAATCTTGATTTGAATAGAGAGTTGATCTCCTCACACCGTCTTCAATATTAGGTGCCACCAAATTCTGGTTGTTGCCAGTTTGTTACTGAACAATGGTATTATGTGTTTATTTTCATCCAGTCCCTAGGATAGTTGAACTTAACTTCAAATGTGTCTTCCTTTAAAAACAAAAAAACAAAAAAAACTTCAGATGTTTGTGTCCTTTTTTGAATTCCCCATATTCCTCATTTTATTTGCAAGCACTTCCTACATATCGAAAATAACATATTGCTTATCATATATGTTGCAAATAAGTTTTCCCAGTTTGTCCATTTCTTTTAACTTTGTCCCTCTGGACTGTCTCCAAAGCACACCATCTGATGGGAATGAATGTGGTCACACTAACAGTAATACCAAAATCTCATTAATTCAAATTAATAATCACCTAATTTACCACTAATAATAATCAACATTTACTGAGCACATACTAAGTGCTTCATGTGCCATTAATCCTCATAATCACCCTATAGGGTGGCTAATGTTGTTAGTTCCATTTTATAGATGAAGAAACAGCTAAGAGAGAACAAGTAATTTGTGATTACACAGCCTTAGTAAGGGATGGAATATGGGTCTTGATATCTCTGACACCCATCCCAGTTTCCAGCCGTGCACTGTCCAGTACAGTAGCCATATGAGGCTACTGAGCACTTGAAATGTGGCCAGCCTAATTTTGAAGCTCAAGTATGAAAGAATGGGAGAGATCTCATGATTAATTTTTAAATTGATTATATGCTGAAATAATAATTTTTAATACATTGGGCTAAGTAAAATGTTTTACTGCTTAAAAAAATTTTTTGATGTGGCTACTAGAAGATTTTATTTTATTTTATATTTATTTTTTTTGGCCACGCCACATGGCTTGCAGGATCTTAGTTCCCTGACCAGGGATCGAACCCGTGCCCTCGGCAGCGAAAGCACAGAGTCCTAACCACTGGACTTCCGGGGAATTCCCTATTTTATTTTATTGTTTTCCTCTTTTTTTTTACTTTTAGAAAATTTTAAATATGAATCACTTTATATTTTTATTGACAGGACAGTTCTAACCATTTTCCTCCACTGCCATCCTTCACTTGGGTGAAGAGTCTTTGTGGTCCCTTGAGTCTTTTACAGTCACATTACATTGTTGGCTTTTTTTTTCGATGGTGTAAACAACAAACTTTTATTTCTCACAGTTTTGGACACTGAGAAATCCAAGATCAAGGTGCTAGCAGATTTACTGTCTAATGACAGCCCTCTTCCTGGCTTGCAGATGGCGAACCATCTTCTTGCTGTCCTCAGGTGAAGGAAAGGGAGCCTGTTGTTGGCTTTTAAAAAATTTGTTGTTAACATAAAACCTCCAGGGTTTTGAGGGTTTTTTTTAATGTCTGCTGTCCTTTTATTTATTTATTTTTAAAACATGAATTAAAATCATCCTAGGACCTCACTTTCTTGAATATTCTTAGTTTCCTCTACTCTTTCTTATATATGATTTCTCCTATGACCAGGTTTTTCATCCTCGTTATCCACATCTGGATATTCTCCAGTGTATGGCTTTGTCCCCCTCAAACGCCCAAAGAGGGAACACGGGCAATTGCAGATACCCCACAAAGGTGATGGATGCCCTAAATTCACAGAGACTAATTAGAATGGTGGTTGCCAGGGGTTGGAGGACTTACTGTTTAATGGGTACATAGTTTCAGTTTGGGATGATGGAAGAGTACTGGAGATGGACAGTGGCGACGGTTGCGCATCCATGTGAATGTACTTAGTGTCACTGAACCGTACACTTAAATTTGGTTAAAATGGTAAATTTCAGGTCCTGTACATTCTACTGCAAAAAATAAAATAAAATAAAATAAAAAATAAAAGGAATGAGGGGCTTCCCTGGTGGCGCAGTGGTTAAGACCGCCTGCCAATGCAGGGGATACGGGTTCGAGCCCTGGTCTGGGAAGATCCCACATGCCACGGATCAACTAAGCCCGAGTGCCACACACAACTACTGAGCCTGTGCTCTAGAGCCCGTGAGCCACAACTACTGAGCCTGCGCGCCGCAACTATTTAAGACTGTGCGCCTAGAGTGAGTGCTCCACGAGAGAAGCCACCGCAATGAAAAACCCGCGCACCATATGGAAGAGTAGTCCCTGCTCGCTGCAACTAGAGAAAGCCCTGGCACAGCAACGACGACCCAACACAGCCAAAAATAAATTAATTAAATAATTTTTAAAAAATAAAAAATAAAAGGAATGAAATCCTCATATACGTTACAATATGAGTGAATCTTGAAGACATTATGCTAAGTAAAATAAACCTGACGCAAAAGGCGAAATATTGTGCGATTCCTTACAGGAGATACCTAGAACGGGCAAATTTGTAGAGATGGAGAAAGTAGATAAGAGGTTACCGGGAGCTGAGGGGCGGAAGGGAGAGATTTAAAAAAAAAAAAAAAAAGCGGGGGAGAAATGAAAAAAAAGGGGGGGTGCGGAGCAAAGGGCCGCTCGGAGGGAAGCGGGGCGGCGGGCGGCGGCAGGAAGAGGGGGACAGAGGGCGGGCGGGGGTGCATGCGGGGCCCCGGGGCTCCGCGCCCGGCGCAGGCATCTTTGTCTGAGCAGCAGGCGGCAGCTGCCCGGCGGCGGCGGGGCGCGGGGCGGCCCAGGCAGGGGAGCGCCGCCCGCGGGGAAACGCTAAACCGGGCACAGGGCCCGGCCGGCTGACAGCGGGGCGAGGCCCGGCAGGGTCCCGGACTCCGCCCGCGCACCCTCCCCTGCCCTTCCCCGGGCGCTGGCGGCGCGGCACGCCCTCCCCTCTTCACGTCCTCCTTAACAAAGAGCAGGGAGGAAGCCGGCACAGACGCCCACGAATTGGAAACGACGCTGCCGGGCGCTTCCACTGCTCTGGCGCTCCTCTGACTGCGCCCCGACCCTTGGCCTCAGGGTCTTTATCGCCGATCTCGGGTCCTCGGTAGTTTCTGCTTTTGTTTTGCACTTGCTTCTTTTACTGTGTAAGTTGGAAGGATTTTCCCCCTCTCCCTTCCTCATCTTCCACTATCCCAATTTTAACCTATATACTTACGTGATTTTCCCCATGACCACGTAAAATAAGACACACGCACGCGCGCGCGCGCACACACACACACACACACACACACACACACAAATCTTCCTTTTGTTTTCCAAAATGGCTTCATATACTCTACACCACTCTGCGTCTTGCTTTTCTAGTACCTCATGGAAACCCCAAATCCCAGTTGGGATTCACTCTAATAATGGCTGAATATTAATCCACGGCATGAAAGCACCTCGGTTTACTTAATAATTCTGTTGTTTATGCTCTTCCCTTTGTTTCCTGTGTTTTACCACCATAAACGGTGCTGTCTTGAATATCCAGCCCACAGAGCCGGAGCAATTCCCGTTTTCACCAGTGAGGTCTGAGAGGTCGTTCTCCCCAGGCCCATGAGCGTTTTGCCGGCCCGCCGGGTGTCAGTGTCACCTCATCACGCCTGCTTTCTGAGATGGAATCCGCCGGCAACGTTCCCTCCATTTCCCTCCCTTCCACCCTGCTCCTCCTGAAGGTCTTTTCCCCTCCCTGGCAAGACTGACTTCCTCCTGGGCCTCGGAGCTCTCTCCCCCGACTCCACTCCCGGGCCCTTGTTCACCTCCCCCTCCCCCTCCCATTTTCAATTTCATGTTCCAAAGGTGCTCAAGTCTCCCTTTCCTTAGGAAAAAAGAAGCTGTTACTCCTTTGTGTTATTGTCCTACTTCTTTCCTTCCATTTTCTACACAACTTGAAAACCTTTTTCTAATTTATTTTGCTGTTAGATATTATATGCCCATGGTTCATTGTCCAACGGTATAATCTAAAAGGGACAAACAACAGACCCCTGTCTGCTAACCACCCATTTTCCTCCCAAGGCCCCGAGTGATACCACTTCCTTGCGTATTTTTCCAGAAGAATTATAGCAACATATATATCTTCCACAAACAGTAGCCAGAGGTGCAGACTGCTCGACAATGCTGCAGGATTTCTTGTCAGTCTACCTATTCTCTCTGGCTTCTCACCTGACTTCTCACCCCCTCTCCGCTTCTGGTCTCCTCACACCACCAAAGCTTCCTTCTCTGGGGGGCTGGAAACTCAGGTCTAGTCCCTTGCTCTGGATTGCCTCCCTTATCAGATTAGGTGCTGGGTCCTGGCAGCGTGACCTTTGCAATATTCATTTCTCTGATCCCTCCTCTTTGTTCCTCTAACTCCTCCTTCTTTGGGCCTCATCTGTCACCCTGCCAGGCCACTGCAGTAGCCTCCTGGCCGTCTCCTCCCAAGCTCTGGTGCTGTGTTCCCTCGTCCTGCTGCGGGCCGTTGATCCATCGCAAAGACTGTGCCAAGGAAATGACCCCTTAGTTTCTGGAGATTGATAAACGTCTCTTGCATGGAAGGAGCACTGGCCTGGGTGACCAGAGACCGGGGTAGAAGCGAGACCCTGCCCTTTCCTTGCCTGTTACTGCCTTCAGCAAATTCCTCCCCATCTCTGATTTCCTGACCAGATGAGCTCCAAGGCCTTTCTGGCTCTAGCGTCTGTGTGGCTACAATTACCATTCCATTCCTCCATCCCCACCCCATCTTCCACTCCCCGTGCTGGTCCTTTCCCCAATCAGCCACACTTTCCTTCCCCTCTCACTGCATCCTTAGAAAGCCCCCTTCTTATTCTAAATATCCAGATCCTAATCATCCTTGAAGACCTGACTTTTAGTCATTTTTCTCTAAAAGCCTCTGCAATGTCCCCCAGTGAGAGGAACCGCTTTGTCCTTGCAAGGCCGCAGTCGGTAGCACTTTATCTGTATCTCATCAACGGCACTGACCACTCTGCTTTGTACAGTTGTTCCATACCTGGCCTTCTTCTACTGCTGTCTACCTCTCCCCCACGACCCCCAGCATAATACTTTGTATATCGTAGAGGATATGGTTTTAGGAGCCCCAAGACCTGGACCCAAGTCTCAGCTCTGACACTCAATAATTGTTATCATCAGCAGGTCACATAGCCTTTCCGAGTGTCAATTTCTCCAAATATAAAGTGCGAATAACAACCTGTTTCATAGTGTTGGTGCGTCGATTAGATGACGTGTGAAAAAGTGCTTTGTGAACCATAAAGCTATATACAGATCTAAATAATAATAGTAAAGATAATATTACTCAGATGCTGGCAAGAGTGATTGCCTTTCCAAAGCAGAAAAAAAAAAAAAAAAAAAAGTGGGAAAATCTTTGGAAAATGAAAGAGCTTTTCCCCTTGGTTGCAGTCTCAAAATTTGGGGACGGCATTCTAGTTCTTCCTTTTAGATCAAATATGTGGTATTAAATATAGTAGTAAAAGCTAGAAATAATCTAAATTTTATTTCTTTTTATTTATTTATTTTTCATTTATTTTTTATTCCCCCCCCTCCCAGAATAATCTAAATTTTAAACAATGGGGGAATGACTAAAGGATGGTTAGGTAGTGGGAATAATATGTAGTCATCAAAATTATATTTCTGAAGAATGTTTGATGACATGGGAAACTAGTCATAATTTGACATGAAAGTTTAAAAAGCAGGATACTAAATAGTGCATGTGGAGAAGAGGTGTAAGAGGGTAAGAGGCTTTCCCCACCTCTTTTCTTAGCTTTTTACTAGGCTCCAAATTGGGCACCTGGTGCCGGAGAACTTGGGATACATTCCAGGGCCAGAGTCTCACACAAATAGCTCACTCCCTGCCTCCCCAGAGTTAGGGATTCAGGACAGATGAACCTGGAGCCAAGTGCCTCAGGGGAGGCCACAGCCTGTCCCAGATCCAGGGCCGGCCTTCAGCCTGCCTGTGTCCTCCTGCTGATATTCCAGGTCATCTCTCCACCACTTCTTCCAGTTGGATTGTGGCCTCCAGACAAATAGAACCCCTCAGGGCCTGCTTTCACAGCTTCCAGACTGGGTTTACAAGACCACTCCCTCTAGCCAAAACGCAGACTCCCGCACACAAACACTAGTGAAATAAGCTCCAAGAGGAAGGGCCACGGGCCACAGGAATGGGCAAAAATTAGCCGTCACAGGGGGTTGGGGAAGCTCAAGGGACTCCAGAGAGAAGGTAGCATTTATGTTGGTCGTGGAAGGGTGGTAGGAATTTGGCAAATGGAGATATCATTAAAATAAAGCCCTATGGTTGTTATTTTACCCACATTTTATATCCCAGAGTGGGGGAAGAGAGATGTTTTGTTTAAAATATCTTTCCCCCTTATTACAACCTTTTTTTTTTTTTTTTTTTTTTTTTTTTTTTTTAGCGGTATGCGGGCCTCTCACTGTTGTGACCTCTCCCGTGGGATCTTCCTGGACCGGGGCACGAACCCGCGTCCCCTGCATTGGCAGGCGGACTCTCAACCACTGCGCCACCAGGGAAGCCCTACAACTTTTATTGTAGAAAATAAAGATTAAAAAAGAACAAAAGTCTCCTATTACCTATACCAACTTAGAGCAGTGGTTTTCAACCCTGGTTAGAATCTCCTGGGGAACTTTCAAGAAATATCATGAACTATCTGCATGCAGACGATCTGATTCACTTGAGATGGGGGGGGGGGGGCCCAATGTAGACACACACGCGCACACACAAACACACATAAGCCCACATGTCTCACCCCATCCATTAGCAAATCCTGCCAGTCTACCTTCAAAATATATCTGGGATATGAATACTTCTTACCACCTCCTCTGCCATCACCCTGGTCCAAGCCACTGCCTTCTGCCTGGGTTATTGCTGTAGCCTCCTAACTAGTCTTCAACTTCTATCTTTAGCCCTCACACCTGACCCCTAAGTCTATTATCTACATTGCATTCTCTAGAGCGATCCTTTAAAAGCGTAAGTCAGGTCATGACCCTTCTCTACCCAAAATCCCACCGTAGCTCCCCAACTCACTGAGAGTAAAAGGCAAATCCTTAGAATAGCTACAACGTCCTACTCTCTCACTCTCCCCTTGGCTCACTGCACTCCAGCCATACTGCCTCTTTGCTGGTCCTCAAACACAGCAAGTGTGTTGCTGCCTCAGGGACTTGGCACTTGCTGTTCCCTCTGCCTAGACTCCTTTGGTAGTTCTCACCTTTCCTTCAGGTCTCTGACAAATGTCAATCCATTAGAGGGGTCTTCCCTGACCACCCTAAATAAACCTGCAAAGTCCCGCATCGCCCATACTCCCTATACTCTCTTATCTGCTTTACTTTATTCCAGAGGAGTTTTCACCACCACACCTATATCTTTTTCGTTCATCCCAGGCAACAGTTTAAAGTCTCACAAAGTCCCTCATGAAAACAGCTTTTCTGCTTCTGTCTCAAATCTCTCTTTCCATTGATATTCAACAGTCCCATTGTCTGCCTTTCCTGGCCCCTAATCCTGTGTTCCCCAAACTCCTCCTTCCTCCTGCCTTCACCTGTCAGCTCAGGAAAATGAACTCCCAGAGGAGTTACCAGCCTTCCAGCCCCACAAATGGCCCAAACTCTAAGCCCAGGCTGGGCTTAGCTAGGAGTCTCTGCTATGTGTGTATTTATTTATTTATTCAATTTTTACACAAAGGAGATCATATCATTCCTATTATTGGACAGTTAGGGTGTTTTCCCAGTTTTTACTATTGTCGGTAACCTTGAACACACCCATGATTGTTTCCTTGAGATAAATTATTTGAAGAGGAATTATTGAGTCAAAGGGTACACGATTTTGAAGGCTTCTGGTGTGGATTGCCAATTTTTCCTCCAGTTTATCTAATTATAGTCCTACCAGCTGTATATGATGCCTTTTATATTCTTACATCTTTGACAAAACTGGCTATTTTAAAAACACTGGGAGGTGAAAAAATGATATTTTGTTTTAATTAACATTATTGGTGAAGTTGTACATATTTTCATTTATTTCCCTTTTTTAAATGATTTGCCTCTGCCCTTTTTCCTTCTATTGGGTATTTAGACTTTTTTTTTTATTTATAATCATTTTTAAACATTTATTTTATTGAAGTATAGTTGATTTGCAATGTTGTGTTAGTATAGTCATTTTTTTTTTTTTGCAGTACGCGGGCCTCTCACTGTTGTGGTCTCTCCCGCTGCGGAGCACAGGCTCCAGATGCGCAGGCTCAGCGGCCATGGCTCACGGGCCCAGCCGCTCTGTGGCATGTGGGATCTTCCCGGACCGGGGCATGAACCCATGTCCCCTGCATTGGCAGGCGGACTCTCAACCACTGCACCACCACGGAAGCCCAGTATAGTCATTTTTATATTAAGAACATTTACTCTGAAATTTGTGTGCAAGTATTTTTTTTTCAGTTTGTTTTTTACCTTTCAATTCTGTTTTACACCTTTTAATGTAGAAAATTTAGAAATATTTTCAAAACCAAGTTTCTAAATCTTTTCTTTGCAGCTTTTGGTTTTGGTTTCATGCTTCTAGGTGGCAGGTTTTAAATAGCCCCCATGATATTCCCTGACAGCTGAGACCTAGTATTAAGTGGAGAGGATTATAAACCTAGGCATTCCGGCTCAGTCCGCCTAGCCAGTGGCTTTCAAACTTTTTTTTTTAACTGTGAGTCGTAAAAAATAAATTTTACATTGCAAGCCACTACCCACAAAAATGTTTATTTTAAAAAATTATTTTGGTGAATTCCCTGACAGTCCAGTGGTTAGGACTTGGTGCTTTCACTGCTGGGGCCCAGGTTGGATCCCTGGTCGGGGAGCTAAGATCTCACAAGCTGCAAGCCACAGCCAAAAAAAATTAATTAATTTTTAAAAAATTGGTTTTTAAAAAAAGTATATATTTTAAAATGTTTCATGAAACATTACTTACCCTGACTACATGTGATATAGTCTATTTCCTGTTTGACGAATTCTATTCTATTTCATTTAAAAAAGGTGTCAGTCTTGACTCAGTAAATTGACTTAACCCATCAGTGGAGCCTGACCTAGAGTTTACAAAACACAGATCAGAACCATGAAGAGGCTGATTTTCACTCTCCCCAAATCTTACCGACTTCCATGCCACTTTCACTCATCTCCCACACCCAGGGGTGATGGAGAGGCCAGACAATCATCAATCCATAGAGAACACTGAAGACCTTGTGTTTAAGCACTGAAGCTGAACTAAGCTTTGATTGACATCTAACAGGCAAAAGCAAAAACTGGTTTTGGATTTCAATCCTGAGGTTTAGAATAAAGTTCTTTCTAGTTCCATGGTCCTGAAATCCTCACCCTAACTATACTCACTTTAGTCCTAGAAAACTCCTCTTGTCTACAGTGTAATCCGGGATTTGGCAACAAATGGTCAACAGGATCTGCTCCAGCTCAGCTGTTCTTGCAATTAGAGCCCAAGAAAAGGGTGACACTATTTTCTTGGGCAGAGAAACTAATCCGATGCATTCTTTAAAGGTACACTGGCATGGAGAAGCCAGTCCCTCTGTGTAAAGGTGAAGAATCATTAGGTAACATACTCTGGTGTTAGAAGACCTGAATCCAAGTCCTCAGTCTATCTGGGGTTCCCCACTATGCTGTTCTAGGGCCAAGTCAAAACTCCTCTGTGCCTCCTCATTTTTCTCATCCATAAATAGTTGTAATAATAGCTTTCTCAGGATTGTAGAGACATGAAATTGAACTAGCAGTAAGGTGCTGTGCAATGGTAGTTGCTGCTGCTGTGTATTCACATACAGGCCTTCCTGACTTTGAAAGCCTGGCTGAACTACTGGCCATTTAATGTGGTTACTGGTTTGTGCCTATAAGCTGAACTTGAGTTAGAGCTAATGGTTTTAATAGCCTTAAATGAGTTTTAGAATTTAGGCCAGGCTTGGTTATTGCTTGATGAGACTGTCTGTGTGGGGCAGGTTTCTATGCAATGAGCCCAAACACACAGTTAAATGGAGTCAAAAGCATGACATACATATTAATTGTCTTTTTTAGAGAGCCCTCAGGGGTTCCTGGAGAGTGAGCACAGCCTGCCACCCAGGCAGCTCTGAGCTTTCTGGATTATAGGCCTTCATTTTTTCCTGCCCTGAACAGCTCTCTGACCCACTAAACCCCCTAGGGTTACTTTGGAAGGCAAGTTCCAGAGCAGCCACCTTGGCACAGGTAAGATGAATTTTAACACTTTAAATCTGCTGAGGTCAAAATTGCAGATATGCTGCCAAAGTTTGTAACTCCAGATAATGATGAAACTGTGAATGGAATGATATGCAAAGCTTAAGCTAAATTTATGGCTCAGAGCATTTCCACAGGGGCCTCTCGGGGTGCCAGGCTACTCCTGTTGCCTTCTTACCTCCCTGAAGACACACCTCCGGGTCTGCCTGGCCCACAGGGACTCCCCCCATTCTCTGAGAAGAGCCAACACCCAGGATGAGCCTCAGTGGCCAAGACTGGTGTCCAGTCCTCCACTTCCCTGGGCAGAGATGATTAATAGGGCTGTAGACACCTAACCCAGGCAGGCAAACCGATTCTCCCTCCTGGGAATTTGAAACCTGAACAGAGAGTCTCTGAGCCCGGCAAGCTCAGGTGTGTGTCACATGAACAGCCACATTCTAGAGAGAAGGTCCCCCAGCTGCCCGGTTCCTGCCAGTCTGGCCCCGTTTGCTAACTGTTCCTTCATTTCTCTGAGCTCACAGTCTCCTTCCAATAAAGTCCCATCTGGAGCAGGTAGTCAAAGTTATTTTGGGAGGACTCAAAACAAAAACAAAAAAACACACAAACTACTATGTATAAAACAAATAAGCTACAAGGATATATTGTACAGGGAATGTAGCCAATATTTTATAATAACTTTATTTATTTATTTAATTTTTGGCTGCATTGGGTCTTCGTTGCTGTGCGCGGGCTTTCTCTAGTTACTGCCAACGGGGGCTGCTCTTCGTTGCGGTACGTGGCCTTCTCATTTCCGTGGCTTCTCTTCTTCCCGGACCAGGGATCGAACCCATGTCCCATGAATTGGCAGGTGGATTCTTAACCACTGCACCACCAGGGGAGTCCTTATGATAAGTTTAAATGGAATATAATCTGTAAGCATTTTGAATCACTATGTTGTACACATGAAACTAATATAATATTGTAAATCAACTATATCTCAATAAAAACGACACAAAACAAAACAAAAACCAAACCAAGCGAAACAAGAAAGACATTATAAATATTATAGCATTCAAGAAGTAGAAGCATGGTGAAGTAGAAAGAGCATGAACTTGGGGTTTTTTTCTTTGTAAAATCTTTCCACATCCACAGTAGTCTTGAATCTTGGTTCTTTAACTGTCCAGCTGTATAAATGTAGGCAAGTTACCCTTTCTAAGCCCCAATTTCCTTGATCATGAAGTGGAGATGATGACCTACCTCATAAAATCAGTTCTTTAATTAGTCTAGTGACATTTACTGTAGTCACTCAGAGGCTACTTTTGCTTACTTCTTAGTCCTGGGCTCCGTGATAGATAGTTGAAGCTTCTGGAAATGTGTGATATTAGGGTACTTTGAGTATCACTGTATTTGAACATTTTATTAAACCAGGAATCCTCTCTTTCTCCACTTTCTTTAAGAATAAAGGTTTTGATACCTTTCCTACTCAAAGGGGTTTTTGTTTGATCACCTTGAAATCTCACTAGACAGAAGGGCTAGGGGCATTGTGGTAGAAACTGAACATTCAGAGAGGTCCTTTTTAAAAGTCGTGGTGAAAAACACATAACATAAAGTTTACCATCTTAACCATTTTTAAGTGTACAGTTCAGTGGCATTAAGTACTTTCACGTTGTTTTGCAACCGTAGGACTTACTAAAAATTTTTATGATTTACTAAAAATAAACAAAAGCTTTTAAACCCTTTGTCAGACCACTTGTCTCTATTTTTCTGGATTGGAAACTGCAGTGACCGTTATTGAGCTCGGCCCTGAGGAACAGTTCTCAGAAGCTAGTGCCAGAAGAGAATTTAGGAATTGTCCAGTACAAGGGCCTTAATTTACATGGTTGCTCATTTAGTTGGTCATTCAGGGATCAAACCTTAACTGAGCCCGTGTCCCAGGAACTGGGATGGGTGCTGGAGGATGGACATGGCCAGAGGGGCCCAGCCACTGCCCTTCCTGGTGGAGCTCATGGCTGTCCAGAGGCGGATATGACACACAGGATGTTAGGGCAACAGGTTTCAGTGGTCTGGAGAGCAGGAGAAAGGCGCAGATCTGCAGATGAGATAAAAAATGCATCCTGGGACCAGATTTTGAAGGGCTTCAAAGGACATAGAGAAGAGTTTAGATTTTTTTTTCCTACTGGTCATGGAGGCTGCAGGGTAGGAGTCGAGCTGGAGACTGATCCTAAACTAGGGAGGAACATGGTCAGATGTGCATTTCAGAGCAAGCACTGGCAGCCGTGCAGACAGATGGTGGGCTGGAGGGACTCAGGGGCTCAGTGAAAGGCCTGTTGCAGTTAGTAGCTTGGAAACTTGAAATGTTTTTTTTTAATGATACAGTGAGAGAGCCAAGTACATAGCCCAGTCCCAGGTTCTTTCTGAGTGACTGATGTAAAGGATTTTTCAAATCCTTGCATATCAGAACTCGCTGATGTTTCCTTTCAAAGAAGACTCTCTCCTACCCTGTCCTTGTTCTTCCGTACATTCCATCACCAGTTTCCCCAGGGCCTTGCTGCAGGAAGGTCCCTTCTCTGAGAATACAGTAGCAGTGACACTTGCTAGAAGAATGTGAAGCATTCCGAACCATGCCACCTCCACACCAGCATCAGGCTTTGCAATGCTATCTTTGTGCCTTCAGATAAAGAGATCAAAGTTTCTCCAAGATCTGATTCCCCAGGCTGATTTACATGAGAAGGGTGGGAGTGGGGAGGGTGGGGATAAGCAAGATAGGATGCAGAAGGAAATTTCTTTTTCAAAAGTTAAATCTCGGGGTTTCCCTTGTGGCGCAGTGGTTGAGAGTCCGCCTGCCGACGCAGGGGACGCGGGTTCGTGCCCCGGCCCGGGAAGACCCCACATGCCGCGGAGCGGCTGGGCCCGTGAGCCATGGCCGCTGGGCCTGCGCGTCCGGAGCCTGTGTTCCACA
>NW_006780322.1:3470857-3491547 GCF_000442215.2 Lipotes vexillifer
AAAAAAAAAAAAAAAGTTAAGTCTCCATCATGGCCAACAGCATTGGATCTGCACTAGCGAGCGAACCAGCCCTGTTCTCTAGCTGGGGAATCAGACACAAAATTTAAGGCAGAGTCTGACCTCAATCTAGAATTCTGCAGTGTCTACATTGGAAGGGGCCTTAGGCCTGTCTAGGCCAACCTACCCATTTTACAGATGGGGACGTTGGGATCTCTGAAGTGGAAGACTGGACCTATTGACAAGTGCTCTTGGCTTTTTTTTTTCCAGTTGAAATATATTTGACATACAACACTGTGTAATTGTGTAAATTTAAGATATACAACATGTTGGGACTTCCCTGGTGGTCCAATGGTTAAGACTCCATGCTCCCAGTGCAGGGGGCCCAGGTTCGATCCCTGGTCGGGGAACTAGATCTCGCATGCCACAACTAAGAGTTCGCATGCTGTAACTAAGAGGCCCACATGGGGCAACGAAGATCCCCCATGCCGCAACTAAGACCTGGCACAGCCAAAATAAATAAAAATAATAAATAACTAAGTAAATATTTTAAAAAAAGAATAAAAGAAGTTAAAAAAAAGATACACAACATGTTAATTTGATACCTTTATATATTGTAATATGATTGCCGTTGTAGCGATAATTAGCACCTCTGTCATGATACATAATTATCCTTTCTTCTTAATGGTTGGACCATTAAATTCTAGTCTGTCAGTAGATTTAATGATTATAATACAATATTGCTGTCTATATTCACTATGCTGTGCATTAAATCTCTAGGGCTTATTTACTACTCTTTGCGAGTGCTCTTGGCTTAATGTCCATCGTACTTGCCACAACCTCCTGTTGATTTCATCCACTAGCATGTGTGTATGTGGGTATAGATTTTTTTTAAAACATTTCATATTTTTAAATTTAATTTAATTTTATTTATAAATTTATTTATTTATTTTTGGCTGTGTGTTGGGTCTTTGTTGCTGCGCACGAACTTTCTCTAGCTGTGGCTAGCGGGGGCTACTCTTCATTGTGGTGCACGGGTTTCTCATTGCGGCGGCTTCTCTTGTTGCGGAGCACGGGCTCTAGGCAAGCGGGCTTCAGTAGTTATGGCATGTGGGCTCAGTAGTCGTGGCTCACGGGCTCTAGAGCACAGGCTCAGTAGTTGTGGCACACTTCGTTGCTCCGTGGCATGTGGGATCTTCCGGGACCAGGGCTCGAACCCGTGTCCCCTGCATTGGCAGGTGGATTCTTAACAAGTGTGCCACCAGGGAAGTCTGAGTATAGATTTTTAAATAAATAAAACTTAACAGATACATTTATTAACAGACTGAACAGACTGCCCTAGAGTAGCTATATTTTTAAAATGCACACATTCAGAAAGAGCCCAAGTCAAAATGCTCAGCCTTTAAGAAGCTCTATGATCTTGTCCCCTTCCTTGTACCGAGCTCTGTTCACCCCAGCAGCCCCTTGTAATGAGTTCGGGACATGAGCACACCTTCAGCTGGTCAGGTGGGCAAAATGAATCAGAAGAGAGCAAATGAGGGAGGCTGGGGTTGGGGGAATCCAATCTCCATATGGACCAGTTAACTTTTTACTCCAATGATTCTCATCCATGACTGCACATTAGAACCACCCCCTCCCTGGTTTAAAAATCCCCAAACCCAGGCCCCAAACCAGACTAATTACATCAGAATCTCTAAGGATGGGGCCCAGACATCAGCATTTCCCCAAGCTCCCCAGCTGATTACACTGGGTAGCCGAGGTGGAGAACCACTGTTCTCTCCCCAGGTCACATCCTGAACCTCAGAGAAACTGACCAGCATGCCAAAAAAGTTTGGCAATCTTTGTAAAAAAAATTGGGAAAGAGAATGCAGATAGATGGCTGTGTGTTTCAATCATGTTAAAAAAACATGTAAAGTGTTATGTGTTCCTGAGGGCTGGTTTTTAACTTGGGTGTTCTCGGCTTCACACAGCCCTTCTATTATGTCGGGGCAGGCATCTGTGATGCATCCCAACTATACCCCAAGGTCTTTGCCACCAGGAAGGCAGTTTGGCCAATTGGTTAATAATGGGGATTTGGGAAGCCAGTGTACTTTCTTAACTAGGGCAAGTTACTAAATCAGTGCAAAGTGCCTGGCAAGTAGTCAGCCTGATAAAAACTGGAGCCATTATTAATATTATATGGCTTCCTTGGGCAAAGTGGGTGTCCAATAAAAGTTCACTGGGTGAAGGGCATATGGCAACACTGTCCAACAGAAATATCATGGAAGCCACAGATGTGATTTCAACTTTTCTAATAGCAACATTTTAAAAAGTAAAATGAAACAGATGAAATTAATTTTAATAAAACAGGTTACTTCATACATTCAAGTATTATAATTTCAATGTGTAGTCAGTATAAAAAAAGTATCAATAAGTTATTAATGAGCTATTTTACACTTTTTTCTCTCTCTGTATTATATCTTTGAAATCTGTTGTGCTTTTTACATCTAATTCAGACCAGTCACATTTCACGTGCTCAACAGCCACACGTGGCAAGGGGCTCTGTGTTGAGCAGTTTCCTTCATGTCCCAAAACCTGCACATTGAAAATGTCCATTAAATGTGCTCCTCTAGGGACTTCCCTGGTGGCGCAGTGGTTAAGAATCCGCCTGTCAATGCAGGGGACACGGGTTTGATCCATGGACTGGGAAGATCCCACATGCCGCGGAGCAACTAAGCCCGTGCGCCACAACTACTGAGCCTGAACTCTAGAGCCCATGAGCCATAGCTACTGAGCCCACGTGCCACAACTACTGAAGCCTGCGCACCTCGAGCCCGTGCTCCGCAACAAGAGAAGCCACCGCAATGAGAAGCCCGCGCACGGCAATGAAGAGTAGCCTCTGCTCGCTGCAACTAGAGAAAGCCCACGCACAGCAATGAAGATCCAATGCAGCCAAAAATAAATAAATAAATAAATAAATAAATAAACAAATTTATTTTTTTTAAAAAAGGACTCCTCTGGGCCATTTCTACCTCCTGACCCCTCCTCACAGGGGCATCCATGCCCTGCAGCCCTTCTCTTGTTCCAACCTGAGCCTGTTTTGAAAAAGGTCACAGTTTTCGGCCTAATATTGTAAACCCGATCCTTGTGCAAACATCCCAGGACTTTGCAAGATCCACTGGCCTCATCCTTGCTTCAGCTTGCCTGCTTGCACCAGAAATTTGTGGCCATAAGCAGAAAGTTACATTTTCTGTCTTAAGTTTTACAAAAATATTTGCTTGACCCAAAAGGCAGCCTGCCCAGAGGCAGGGTGGAAAGTTCACAGGAACTTCTGTACCTGCTGCTCTTCCCACCCAGGCCCCACCCCACTGGGAGTGGCAGCCTCCTGGTCTTTGCAGCCAAGCAGCATGACTCATCCTGGTCACTTGTTCAACCTCCCCTCCAGTCTCAGAGCTGCTTTTGTATTTCAGTTGAATAGGACGCCTGAAACACACACACACACATACAGGCACACACACTAGCAGTGAGTCTGGCCCAGGGCTTGGTTCTTAAGTGGGAAAGCGTATTGTTTGCCATAATTACCGTCATATTCCTCAACCTGGCCCTCCACTGCCATTCCAGGGCTCCCTGGGTCTCTCTGTCAGGGAAACTTTCTGTGGTTTAACTTCAGGCAAGTGGTTGGAGAGGAATTCGGACCCTGACCAAAGGGCAGAACAAGTCAGGAATCTGTGCTCTTGTGACTGGGGGGATGCCCGCAGCCCCACAGGACACTGAGGCTTCAGCCAGGGTAACTGAGCCTCTCCCTGTCCTCCCCGCTAGGCTTGGAGTCTCTATATGCACAAAGGTACATTTTTGGGTTTTTTTGCCATGCCGCGTGGCTTGCAGGATCTTAGTTCCCAGACTAGATATTGAACCCTTGCCCCCTGCAATGGAAGTGCAGACTCTTAACCACTGGACTGACAGGGAATTCCCACAAATGTACTATTTGACCCCAGCATTTCTCAACCATGGTTGCATGTTAGAATCACTGGAGCAGCTTTTTATTTTTAAGTTATTATTTTTCTTTTATTTATAAATATTTATTTTTAATTTTTATTCTATTGAAGTATAGTTGATTTACAATGTGCTAATTTCTGCTGTTCGGTAAAGTGACTCAATTATATATATATATAATTTAAAAAATTTTTTTAATTTATTTTTGGCTGCATTGGGTCTTCGTTGCTGCGCACGGGCTTTCTGTAGTTGCAGCAAGCGGGGGCTACTCTGCTGCGGTGTGCAGGCTTCTCATTGCAGTGGCTTCTCTTGTTGCAGAGCACAGGCTCTAGGCGCGCAGGCTTCAGTAGTTGTGGTGCTCGGGCTCAGTAGTTGTGGCTCGCGGGCTCTAGAGTGCAGCCTCAGTAGTTGTGGCACATGGGCTCAGTACTTGTGGTTCATGGGCTCTAGAGCACAGGCTCAGTAGCTGTGGTGCACGGGCTTAGTTGCTCTGTGGCATGTGGGATCTTTCCAGGCCAGGGATCGAACCCATGTCCCCTGAATTGGCAGGCAGATTCTTAACCACTGCGCCACCAGGGAAGTCTCTATACTTTCTTTTTTATATTGTTTTCCATTATGGTTTATCTCAGGATATTGAATATAGCTCCCTGTGCTGTACAGTAGGACCTTGTTGTTTAACCGGGGCAGCTTTTTAAATTCCGATGCCCAGGCCCCAAACCAGACCAATTAAACTGGAATTTCTTGAAGCTTTTACTCTGTGACCAGGTGGATTTGTGATTTCCACTTTGAGCTGGAACCCTAAGTTCTGCCCAGCAGCCCCTCAGGCCTCCCTAGTCAGCAGGCCCAGGCCATGATTCCACACCTCCACTGCCCTCTGGACTCCCATTCTCCTTCCTCTGCCAGTCTAGGTGGGAAAGGACAGAGGTGGGAAGTTACTTTCTCAGGAGGCACCAATCCTCACCCATCTTATGTCCTTCCCACTTCAGAGAAAGCAGAGACCGAGGCTAACAGGGTCCCCACCACGGGAGTCCATCCCTTCCACACCCTCTGTGTTTTGCTCACCTTTATTTTTCCTCTGCCTCTTTCTCAGAGTTTTAGTCTGCTTCACTGTCTTTTCATTTTCAGTCTATAAACATCCTCGTGTCACTACCACCTGAAAAATTGGAATCCCTTCCTCAATTCTGTCTCTCTTTCAATTTAGTACTCTAACTCTTTGTTCCTCTTCCTCGCTAAGCTTCTTGAAGGAGTCCTCTTCCGCATGGTGGTCTGCACTTTCTCACTTCTCCCCAACCCCCCACAGGTGAGCTCAGCTCCATCACAATGCTGACACTCGCTAAGGTCACAGGTGACCTCCTAGACACTAAATCCTTGGCCTATTTTCCATCTTCCCCTCCTCACTCTTTGGCTGTGTTGGTCACCTCCTCTCCCTTGAAATTCATCTTTGGTCTCCTGTGACTCCTTTACTGATTTCCTCTCATCTCTTTGATGGTTTCCTGTTCCTTGAGATTGGTGTTCCCCAGTTCTATCCTTGACCTTCTCTCTATGTGAATTTATCTATCCCAAGGCTTCAGCGCCTACCTATATGATGTTAACTCCCAAATCTTTGTCTCTAGCCCAGATTTCTTTCTTTCTTTTTTTTTTTTAAAAAAACATCTCTTTATTTATTTTTTGGCCGTGCCGCACAGCATGTGGGATCTTAGTTCCCTGACCAGGGATCGAACCCATGCCCCCTGCATTGGAAGGGCAGAGTCTTAACCACTGGATGGCCAGGGAAGTTCCCCTAACCCAGATTTCTTTTTTTTTTTTTTTTTTTAATTTTTAAATATTTTTGGCTGCGTTGGATCTTCGTTGCTGCATGCGGGCTTTCTCTAGTTGCGGTGAGCGGGGGCTACTCTTCGTTGTGGTACGTGGGCTTCTTATTGCGGTGGCTTCTCTCGTTGCAGAGCATGGGCCCTAGAATGTGCAGACTTCCATAGTTGTGGCACATGGGCTCAGTAGTGGTGGTGTGCGGGCTGTAAGGCATGTGGGCTTCAGTAGTTGTGGCACACGGGCTTAGCTGCTCCACAACATGTGGGATATTCCCAAATCAGGGACCGAACCCGTGTCCCCTGCATTGGCAGACAGATTCTTAACCACTGCACAACTAGGGAAGTCCCTAGCCCAGATTTCTTTTCTTTCTTTTTTTTTTTTTTCTTTTGCGGTACGCAGGCCTCTCACTGTTGTGGCCTCTCACTGTTGTGGCCTCTCTCGTTGCAGAGCACAGGCTCCGGATGTGCAGGCTCAGCAGCCATGGCTCATGGGCCCAGCAGCTCCGCAGCATGTGGGATCTTCCCGGACCGGGGCACGAAACTGCGTCCCCTGCATTGGCAGGAGGACTCTCAACCACTGCACCACCAGGGAAGCCCCCAGATTTCTTATATGTCCAGCTGTCTACTGGACATCTCCACACTAATACACCTCTGAACACGTTCAGAATGGGACTCATTATATTCTTTCCATCAAATTTGCTTTTACTCTAGTAATCATACTTAACAGTGAAATACTAGAAGTATTACCATAAAAGTTAGGAACACAGAAAAGGTGCCCACTGCCATCACTATTATTTAGGATTGTTCTGAAAGAACAATAGAAACCTGAATAGAAAGATCTATTCAGTTCAATAAGTCTTAGAAGAAAAGTCAATAAGAACAATACAGGTTGGAAAGAAAACAATTATCAATATTTGCAAATGTGGAAAATTCCAGAGAATCACTTGGAAAACAAAGCTAATCAATAATTCAGCAAAGTTCCTGTTACAAATTAATGACACACTAAGACAATAGCATTGCTTTATGTTCACTTACTTAGAAACGTATAGAGCCTACAATGTGGAGCCACTGTTCCTTAAGCTGTAGGGCTACAGTTATGAATGAAAGATATGTAGTCTCTGCTCCCATGAAGTTTTCATTCTGGTAATAAGAAGTTAGATATTGTATTAGAAAAAAGGTCTCACCACAAATATAAAATATCTAGGAATAAACTTAATCAGTAATGTGTAGGACTTAGAATAAAACTATTCAGAAACATAAAGGGAGTCTTTAAAAATGGAAAGGAATACTATGTATCTAGATTGGAAAATCTAACATGAATTTTAAGTTTTTTTTCTTTTTTTTTTTTGCGGAGCACAGGCTCCGGACGCGCGGGCTCGGCGGCCATGGCTCACGGGCCCAGCCGCTCCGCGGCATGTGGGATCCTCCTGGACCGGGGCACGAACCCGTGTCCCCTGCATCGGCAGGCGGACTCTCAATCACTGCGCCACCAGGGAAGCCCCAAATTTTAAGTTTTAATTAATTTATTTTGGAGGTACTTTGATTCAATAAACTTACAAGTTTAAATGAGAGAAAATATTCAAGAATGTGTTGCAAAGGGTGTAAGCCTTGTGCTACCAGTTATTACCATTTAGTGCATAGAAGTAATAACCAAAGAGGGTGGAGAGGGCACAGGAAAAGACAGGCATATAGATAGATAAGGCAGAAAGGAAAGTCTAGAATAAAAAAGAATGTATTTTCTAATAAAAGCCTCTCACATCAATGGGGAGGAGGAAGGATTAGTCTAGAGAATGATAGAGTTTCATCTTGATACCAAATGTCACAGGTAGGAGTAGGAGGTGGCTGCCTGAAGTTCTAGGAGGGCTGTGAGGCCTAGTCTAGGCTTAGCCAGGAGTTCTGCGTTTGATTAGAAATGTCTTCCAGGGGCCCAGGAACAGAAGACTACACTCAGGCCACATATTTGTCATTCCTGGATTATTCAAGAAATATCATTGGGACAACTAGCCAGCAATTTTGGGGAAAAAAATTATTAGCTTTTCCTACCATATATACCAAAATAAATTTCAGATGATTAGATTTAAATGTAAAAAATGAAAACATAAAATACTAGAAGAAAAATGAGGATTTTTTTTTTTATAATTGTGGTGAGGAAAGGACTTCCGAAGCGTGACGCTAAAGACAGAAACCATAAAGTTAAAGATTGATAGATTTAGCTTCTTAGTCATTAGAAACTTCTGCAGAGCAGAAGCTGAAAGGAAACTGACAAATTGAGGGAAAAAATGCAGTATATATGATGAAGTGTTAATATTTTACTATATAATGAGCTCCTCAGTCAATAAGAAAAATATGAACACCCCAACAGAAAAAAGTGAAAAAAGTGTTTAATAGGTAATTCGCCGAAGGAGAAATGCAAACAGCTGAGAAATGTATATATATATATATTTTTTTACTCACCAGTAATCTAAGGAATGAAAATTAACACAATGCTATGACATTTGTTTTCACCTGCCAGATTGGCAAAGAAAAATCTCTAGTGTGCTTAAGAACATGGGAAACAATCCTGGGACAATCCCTCCTCACTGGGCTTAGTCATCTTGGAGGCAAAAATCCACTTTGTCATGGTTTCTGATTACCTTTTTCAGAGAGCAGTCAAGCTCTAGAAGGTAGCATTTACTGGAGAGATTTGCAAAAAGTTGCGAAAGGAGATCTCTGTAGCTAAGCTATAATTCTGTAAATTTGTGGTTAGCTAGAATATCCTGTCAGACTGTTAAGTTCTAGTTTCCTTTTCTTATTTTCAAATGGCTCTTCCTAAGAAATGGGTCATGAGTGCTTTGGCTATTGTCCCCTAATAAAGCTTTAACTTCTGGAGACCCGAATCCCTTGCTAAATGTTTGGGTATAAATTGGCCCCATCTCAGGTACGTTGAGACAGCCCCCTGCTGGGCACCACAGCGTTGGCATGAGGCCAGGAGCCCACCTGGATGGGCCACCTCCTCCCCTGGGAGGAACAGGAGACTCACAAGTCTCCAGACTTCTGAGCAGGTGAGACCCACCTTATCAGACACGCAAAAAATAAAACTTACTTCTGTCACCTTGCTCTGGGTAAGCAGGAATTTTCTCCCCAAGGACACTTGGTTGGGAGATGTCCTGGCATGATGACATCAAAGGTCATCTTTATTCTGGCTCAAATGTGATTTCTTTCATTGTGTAATACCCACATAATCAATAGAATAAAAATAAGAAGATGTTATTAATACTACAAAAGTGCTAAGCTGGTACTTCCTGATGCCTTCCTAGGCCAAACAGGCACGTTCACACTGCTGGTGGGAAATTAGAGGATAATTTATTTGACTTTAGGTAGGGCAAAAGGAGAGGACAAAACCATGAAAAATACTGGTAAGTTTGCCTATATAAAACAAAACAAAACAAAACTCATGCACATCAAAAACACTTCCAACTTTCATGACAAGGGGCTAATATCCTAAATATATAGAATGCTCTTACAATCATTAAGATAGAAGATGTTCATCTCAGGAAGAAAACGTGCAAAGGATATGAAAAGGCAATCTATAAAAGAAAAATATAAATTATAAAAATCATGAAAAAAGTTTCAACATTATGAGAAATTACAGAGTGCAAATTCAAATCATAAAGAGAGCCTGCTTTTTGCTTTACAAATTAGCAAATGTTAAAAAAAATGTGTAAAGCAATTATACTCCAATAAAGATATTTTTAAAAATGATGTAAAATAGATAACTAACAAGGACCTACTGTATTGTTTTTTTTTTTTTTTTGCGGTACGCCGGCCTCTCACTGCTGCGGCCTCTCCCACTGCGGAGCACAGGCTCCAGACGCGCAGGCCCAGCGGCCATGGCCCACGGGCCCAGCCGCTCTGCGGCATCTGGGATCCTCCCGGACCGGAGCACGAACCCACGTCCCCTGCATCGGCAGGCGGACCCGCAACCACTGCGCCACCAGGGAAGCCCCAAGGATCTACTGTATAGCACAAGGAACTCTACTCGATATTCTGTAATACCCTAAATGGGAAAAGGATTTGAAAAAGAATAGATACATGTGTATGCAACTGCACCACTCTGCTGTACACCTGAAACTAACACAAAAAATAAAAATTAAAAAAAGAATAAATAAAAATTTAAAAAAAAAGTGGTGATGCCCACTGTTGGTGGAGGTGCAGGGAAAAGGGTACAGTCATAAGAATATACTTGGTAAAATCTTTCCACAGAGCAGCATTTCTCAAAGAGTGGTCAGGGACACCTAGCGCTCCTTGAGACTCTTTAGGGATCTAAGAGGTCAAAACTTTTTTTATGATATTACTGAGATATTATTTGCTCTTTTCATTCTCATTCTCTCATTAGTGTGGAGTGCAGTTTTTCAGAGGCTAGATGATGTGTGATATCTCAGCCAGCCTGATGCAGAAACAGATAATGAGACTCCAGCATATTCTATTAAACCAGATACTAAAAGGGTTTGCACAAATGTCAAACAGCCACTTTTCTCACTAAATGTTTTTTGTTGTGGAAAATACTATTTTTAATAAAAAAAGTATTTATGTTAGCACTTAATGGGTTCATGATAGTTATTTTGAAATGAATATATAAATGTTTAAATCTGTTTAATGTTTTAATTTCTAAGACAGTTAATATGAATAGAATAACTCACACAAACAAAAGCCTGTTGGCAAACGCAATAATTTTTGAGTGTAAAGGGATCCCCAGACCAAAAAGTTTGAGAACTGCTGCTCTAAAGTAAGGTGATGGTATGCATCTAAAGCCTTGAAAATAAAGCTGCCCTTTAATCCAGCCTTTCCTCTTTTGAATAATTTGTCCTAAGAAAATAATCAGAGATGTATCTCAAGATATTTTTCTAAGTATATTCACCACTTTATTTAAGACAGTAAAATGTAAAAACTATTTAAATGTCTGTAAATAGGAGATTAGTTAAATAAATTACATGAGTGTAATGGAGCACATATGGCTAATAAAAAATGCTACTACAAAATAGTATTTATTGATTTATCACAGTGGAAAATATTCACAGTTTATTAAGTTAAAAAATAGGATATAATGAAAAAGTTTTTCAACCAGTGGTGCTGGGACAACTGGATAGCCACACGCAAAAGAATGAATTTGAATCCCTACTCAGACCATAAATAAGAATTAGTTCAAAATGGATCAAAGGCTTAAATCTAAGGTCATGAAGATTTATACTTATGTTTTAAGAGTTTTATAGTGTAAGAGGTAGAACTATAAAACTCTTAGAAGAAAACATTAGTATAATTCTTTATGACCTTAGATTAAGCAATGGTTTCTTAGATATGACACCCAAAAGCACAACAAAGAAAAAAATAAACTGGACTTCATCAAAATTAAAAACGTTTTGGGGATTCCCTGGAGGTCCAGTGGTTAGGACTTGGAGCTTTCACTGCCAGGGCCTGGGTTTGAGCCCTGGAACTAAGATCCCACAAGCCATGTGAGGTGCGGCCTAAAAAAAAAAAATTAAACAAAATTAAAAACTTTTATGCTTCAAAGGACACTATCAAGAAAGTTAAGAGACAACCCACAGAATGGGAGAAAATATTTGTGGTCATCTATGAGATAAGATTCTAGTATATAAAATATATAAAGAACTCTTATGGGACTTCCCTGGTGGTGCAGTGGTTAAGAATCTGCCTGCCAATGCAAGGGACGTGGGTTTGCGCCCCGGTCCGGGAAGATCCCACATGCTGTGGAGCAACTAAGCCTGAACACTGCAACTACTGAGCCTGTGCTTTAGAGCCTGCGAGCCACAACTACTGAAGCCCGTGTGCCACAACTACTGAAGCCTGCATGCCTAGAGCCCGTGCTCAGCAACAAGAGAAGCCACCACAATAAGCCCGTGCACCGCAACGAAGAGTAGCCCCCACTCACCGCAGCTAGAGAAAGCCTGCGTGCAGCAACAAAGACCCAACGCAGCCAAAAATGAATAAATAAATTTATTAAAAAAAAAAATAATCCACCTGCCAATGCAGGGGACACGGGTTCGATCCCTTGTCCGGGAAGATCCCACATGCCGCAAAGCAGCTAAGCCCGTGTGCCACAACTACTGAAGCCCGAGCGCCTAGAGCCCGTGCTCCACAATGAGAAGCCACCGTAGTGAGAAGCCCGTGCACCACAATGAAGAGTAGCCCCTGCTCGCCGCAACTAGAGAAAAAGCCCACGCACAGCAACAAAGACCCAACACAGCCAAAAAAAAAAATAAATTTTATAACTCAACAAGAAGATAACCTAAATTCTTAAATGCACAAAGTATTTGAATAAACATTTCTCCAAAGAAGATATTCAAACGACTGATAAGCACAAGAAAAAATTCTCAGTGAAGGAAATGCAAATCATTAGGGAAATCCAAACCAAAATCACAATGAGGTATCACTTCATGTCCACTAGGATGACTCCAAAAAAAAAAAAAAAGAAAGAAACTAACAAGCATTAGCAAGAAGGTAGAAAAACTGGAACCCTCATACACTGCTGGCGGGAATGTAAAATGGTGCAGCCCCCATGGAAAACTATTTGGCAGTTCCTCAAAAAGTTAAACAGATTTACCACATAACCCACCAGTTCTACTCCTAGGTATATACTCAAGAGGAATGAAAACCTATGTCCACACAAAAACTTATACAGGAATGTTCATGACAGTATTATTAATAATAGCCAAAAAGTGGAAACAACTCAAATGTCTATCAACTGATAAATGAATGGATAAACTACTTGTGCTATAGCCATACAGTGGAATATATTCAGTCATAAAAAGGAACAAAGTTTTTTTTGTTTTTTTTTTTTTTGCGGTACACGGGCCTCTCACTGCTGTGGCCTCTCCTGCTGCTGAGCACAGGCTCCGGACGCGCAGGCTCAGCGGCCACAGCTCACGGGCCCAGCCGCTACGCAGCACGCGGGCTCCTCCCGGACCAGGGCACAAACCCATGTCCCCTGCATAGGCCGGCGGACTCTCCACCACTGCGCCACCAGGGAAGCCCAGGAACAAAGTATTGATATGTGTGACAACATGGACGAAGCTTGAAACCATTATGCTAAGTGAAAGAAGCTAGACACAAAAGGTCACATATTATATAATTCTATTTATATGAAATGTCCAGAATAAGCAAATCCATAGAGTCAGAAAGTAGATTACTGGTTGCCAAGGAATGGGGTAGATGGGGTGTGTGAGAAATGAGTGTCTGGTAACAGGTATGGGTTTCTTTTTGAGGTGGTGAAACGTCTGGCATAAGATAGTGGTGATGAACGCACAGCCTTGTGAATATACTAAAACCCACGAAACTGTACACTTCAAAATGGTGAATTTTATGGTATGCGAATGATATCTCAATTTAATAAAAAGGAAAATAGCATACAAGTTAGTGTGTAGAGTATATCCATTTTTAAAAGGGTAGTATATATATGCTACTTTATTTTTTTTAATTTTTAAAATAAATTTATTTATTTTATTTATTTGTTTTTTGGCTGCGATGGGTCGTCACTGCTGTGCACGGGCTTTCTCTAATTGAGGTGAGCAGGGGCTACTCTTTGTTGCGGTGCGCGGGCTTATTGCGGTGGCTTCTCTTGTTGCGGAGCACAGGCTCTAGGCACACGGGCTTCAGTAGCTGTGGCTCACAGGCTCTAGAGCGCAGGCTCAGTAGTTGTGGCGCACGGGCTTAGTTGCTCCACGGCATGTGGGATCTTCCGGGACTGGGGCTTGAACCCGTGTCCCCTGCATTGGCAGGCGGATTCTTAACCACTGAGCCACCAGGGAAACCCTATATATGCTACTTTAAAAGAGTAGTATGTAAAACAAAAGACTAAAGGATGTTAACTTCTAGTTAGCAATATGTATAATATGGATTTTCATACGTATTATATATTTATGTTCTACAAAATTATGTATTGCTGTGTTAACTGAACGATTGGGCAATAAAAGTTATTAAAGACAAAATGAAACAATTAGGCTCTTCCAGGGCAGTTTTTCTGGCCTAGTGGGACAGTCCAGAATGGTGGTTAGAAAGCAGCTTGGGAGCTACATTACTCATGCTCAAATACTGTCTCTGCCTCCCACTGGCTCTGTAAGCTGGGACAAGTCACCTCACTGCAGTGTGCCTCAGTTTTCTCACCTGTAAAGTGGCATCAGAATAACTGTACCTCATAGGGCCCTGTGGATTCAAGGAGTTAATTCATTTAAAGTGCTTAGAACAGTGCTTTGCACATAGCAAGCTTTTGATAAATGTTAGCCAGTCCTGGAGATGTTGCTTGAGTGGCTCAGGTTGCAGGCTGTGGAATGACCACATCTGACCTCACTGACGTCCTGTCAGGAGCCAGTGGGAGAAGGTTCTCTTAAGGGCTCACTGAGCAAGCCCTGAAAATGTTTTCTGAAATAGAGGTAAACTAACAAATGAAGGCACGGGTTTTCATCTACATGGAGGCAGGTTTAAGAAAGTTCATCTGTCTCCTTGCTATGGTCGAATGGCTCAGGGAGTAAGCAATTTGGGGTCTTCCACCACCTGAGTGACTAATTGGGGAATGTGTTTGCTGTCACTGAAGCAGAGTTAGTTGCCTCAACTCCCCACCAAGGTGGACTCAGCCTCATGGCAGGTGTCTGGAGTCTTAATTGGCTGCTGGGAGGAGAAGGGGGCAGCTATAGTTACCCTCTCCCTACTTTAGTGGACATGGGTCCAGGGGGCACTCACGGGAGCCAGAGCCATCTCACAGAGCCCTCACTGTTAGGGCCTAAGAGCAGGGGAAGGAGGAGGATGGGGCCTGGGTCTGCTTGGCGGCCTATCTCCACCTGCCCGCACGTAACCTTCTCTGGCATGCCCCCTTTGCCTTTCCCTCTACTGCCCTCTCCTCTTCCCCAGAAAGTCTAAAGCGGACAGCACCTTCAGGGATATTCATAGCAAATCTCTCTGGTAGTTCCTTTCTGCTTCCTCCTCAATCAAGCCCTGGTTGAATAGTTACCCAAAATGCCAAGCTTGCTGCTTGCTGCTGCCAGTTTTTGGTTAACTTCCGTTTTTCTCTCTTAGAGTGTTTACAGAGGGCCTGTGTGTCAAAAGTCAGCCCTGTGGCAGGAGGCAGAAGCAGGGTTGGGTGCCCACGAAGGCAGTATTTCCCAAGCAGCCATGGATATTATCTTACCCAGTTAGCTCCGAGGGCGGACTGTGACCCGGGAAGGGGGAGCAATTTGTCCCCGGTCACTTAGAGCCAGGACTAGAACTCAGGTCTCTGAAGCAAGAACGCAGCAGAGTATAATTTTCCTTGCAGAATTTTGATGCTCAACAGCAGGAACCCCGGAACCCCAGGCAGGTATTGAAGAAGAGGACAGCCAGGGTCAGAATTACGAAGAAACAATGATTTCCCAAATGCAAGGATGCCCAAACAGAATGACTTTGGGGAACTGCAAGAGACTAGCAGTCTTTGCACCGGTGAGGCTGGTGGGAACAGATCCTGAAGGGTCTGGAAACTCTGCTGAGAAGTTTGGATTTTCTTTTGTAGACCACGGGTAGAGGTGAGACTTGATGGCCTTTAAGCAGGGGAGTGATGTGGTCAGATTGGAATCCTCAGGTGGCCAGGCCAAGCAAGGTGGCCAGAGGACTCGGCAGTGGACAGCTTCTCCGGTGGCGACTGCCTATGTATACGTTTGGCTGGGTGCTGCCTTTTCGCAGGAGATGACAGGCCCAGCAATGCTGCACCGTTATGTGGTTCACTACTTGGGGTAGCCAAGAGAAAGGGGAGGAGTCTTGAAGTGCAAGTCCCCATAAGAGAGGGGACAAAGTGAATTTAACTCTAGTAGTCAAACTGGCCTGGCAACTGATAGTCACTGCTCCAATGCCCTCTTCTATTTACAGTCTTCTTAAACCTGTAGCTTTTATTTTTAGCTTTCTATTGCTTGTTACTCTGCCTTTAGTGAGATTCCTTTCAAAAACAACAAAACAACACAAAACCTTTCCCCCAGTTCTCCCCCAAGTCACTGTCCTGTTTCTTTCTCTCCTTTGTACCACGTATTTGAGCCATCTATACTCCTGTCTCCATTCCTCAGCCCCCAGGCCCTCCCCTCCTGCTACAGTCCGGCTTCTCCCCATATTTCTGAAATTCTCCTCCCTAAGGATACTCAGGACATTGAAATAGTCTTCTCCGGTATCCCCTTTAATCTCTAAAATGAATGGGGGGAAAGGGAGTAAAAAAAAAACTATTAGAAATTAATTTGTTTGTTTTTATCTTAACTGTTAACATTTAAGTTTTAAGTTTATGTTTTCTAATATACATAATATTTAGAATTATGCTTTATATTATAGTTTATAAAAAAGCATGACTACAGACATATGCATAATTTATAAATAAATGAGCATGTAATAAGGGTATATGCTAAAGACTTTTTACAGAAGCGGTACACTTTAAGAAAATGTTTGGAGATGACTGGTTTTCAAGATAAAGCTCAAACCCTTATTTTGGCATTCAAAGCTGTTTATAATTTAGCCTCAAATGATTCTGCGGCTTCCTCCCCCTCCCCTTCCCTCCCTTTACCAAGTAACATGCTCTGACTACAATGGGCTATTACACATCTCCCAACTGTACCAAAATTTCAAGTTTTAGTTCAAATCTATGTTTGCACATAGATGTTCAATCAAACCTGTTAAACCTCACAATTGCTGCATTATTGACATTCCATTGGCCTTGAAACTTTCCTCCTTGACTACTCTCAAGGGTGCTATCCTGGTTTTTCTTCTGCTGCTTTGACTATTCCTTCTTCATTGGCTGCTTCCTCTATATTTATTCCACAAATACTTATTGAGCCCCTGCTGTATGCCAGGTATGGTGACAGGCACTAGAGATACAGTGAACAATTTGACTAGGTCCCTTTACCCCCAGCTTATACCCCAAGGCTCAATCTCTAGCCCTCTCCTCTTGTTACCTGTCTCCCTGTAGCTCTGATTTCCCTTCAGAGTTTGTCTCCTATTTCAAGCTACTTGTTGAATATTTCTGCCTGCAAATACTCCAGTCACCATGTCTGAATTCACTGCTCCCCTTCCTTACAGCTCTTTCTCTGGCCTCCTCATGCAGGTTTCTCTCTCTTGCATTGGTCCCTTTCTATATGCATTTCTATTGATACCACTTCCCAACCAATATTAGAACCTACTTACCTGAGGTAGTCTTCTAACTGCTGTTCCTGCCTTTATTCTCGCCAAGTTGCCATTCTTCCCATCCTATCCTATCCATCCTTGCTGCCTAAATCATTATTTTACATACTATTGCCGGCTTTGCCTTTTAAGGGGTGGGGATGGGGTTTGAGGAAAATTTGAGGCCTACTTTTTTTTTTTTTTGTGGTACGCGGGCCTCTCACTGTTGTGGCCTCTCCCGTTGCAGAGCACAGACTCTGGACGGGCCGGCCTCCACAGCATGTGGGATCTTCCCGGACCAGGGCACGAACCCGTGTCCCCTGCATCGGCAGGTGGACTCTCAACCACTGCTCCACCAGGGAAGCCCTGAGGCCTACTTTTTATAGGGTATTGGAACCACTTCCCCCAGCAAGTTTCAAGGATATCTCACAAACCATTCGACATGGTGTTTGAGGGTCCAACCTAATTATCCCCTCCTGCTCTACTCCACACAAACTTATTTGTGCTTATTTCCAGAAGACATCAAACCCATTGCTGGGTCTTCACTAGTGTCTCCCTTACCTATCCTGGCCCCTCAAGACAACTGTCTTCTCTCAGCTTATCATTTAGTACACACTGCTTTCTTTCAATATTTCTCTGCCCGAAGACATTGGGGGCAGAAATGGGCCTTTGGCTTTTTGCAATCTAAAGTATATTGAAGTTTACTGTGTTATAAGCACTGTTCTGTTTTACACACGCTTTTTTTTTTCTTTCACAAGCCCAGATGTGTACTTCAACACCTCCATTTTATACAGAACTTAATTTGCCCAAGGCCACAGTGGCAGAATTCAAATTTAAATTCAGGTTTAACTCCAGGACTTGGGCTCCCTTCAGGGACTAACTGCCTGACTCCGCAGTGGGTGTAAAGCACATGGTAAACGCCAATCTTACCTCCAGGGACCCTCGGAACGAGGTCTGTACCTCCAAAAAAAAAGCAGATGCCCTGTGGAGAAAAAAACCTCAACAAATATTTATGGTGGCCAATACTCCCCTCCCACAGGAATTTCTGCTGTTGATCTCCCACAGTGCCTGGTTTGAACAACACTCTGGCACCTAATCATCTATTGTCCTAATCTGCTGTTTCTAGTGTTTTTGCCTAATGGTGGAAAAATCTTCTTCTCTCATCAGTTTCAGCGTAGACCCACTGGCTGACATGAGGCTGCTAGGCCTTTACAGCAAGATCTTCTTACTCCACTGGTGAAGAGAATCAGTGGCACTCACATCTAAGGACCTTTTGGAGTTTTGCTGAAAATGCAGTCTTCTGATTAGATTTGGGGTGGGACCCAGGAATCTGCATTTTTTTAACACTTAGGTCATTCTTAGGCGGTTGTCAATGATCAGCCTACATTCCTGCCTGTGTGGACTGCCCCATTTAGGCAGAATTATTTCCTGGTACAATGATTTCTCTAAACATTGCACACAGCAGGAGAATTAGAAGCTGGCCTCCTTTGTTTCTGGGTAGCCACTTGGCAGGTGTAATAACATCCTCTTGACAGGCCGCTTGCCACAGGTGCATGCGCGACACATGCGCCCCGCTGCTACCATCCCCCATTCAGTCTTGCTGCCCAACCAAGCCCACTATCCCTACCACCACCCTGTAGCAGCTACCCTCTCCCAAGCCCTTAGACCCACCCAGCCCCTTTCCCTTCCCCCACCTCAGCCCCTCCCTTCCCCCCCAGCCCAGCCCTTCCCTCCCCCACCTCTTCTCTGGGTCCCCCAGGCTCCTCCCACCTCAGAACGTTTTTTGTTCCTGACTATGAGTTTTGCACGTGAGATTGAGGGCGGGGCTGGTGGGACTAGAGGACACACTACCATTCATCAGAGGTCCTACCGAGTGGGCATACTTTTCCCATCTGAGAAACCCCTTATGTTTTCTACCAGAGAAATGGGCAGAGGCCTCTCTCTGGAACCTGGCTGGAGGGATGTCACTCTCCAAGAGACCCCCACTGTCTCTGCAAACGTCCCAAAGCAGGCCCAGCCTGCCGTGTTCCTTTGTTGGGATGGAAAGGGAATGGAATCTTACCAGTAAGGTGAAAAGGGCTGGAGAAAATACCAGGGACGGGCCCACCCTTCTCCCTACAAAAGCTTAACACTAGAAGGGAAGGAAAGAAATGCACCAACAAAGAGTTTAAGATAGTAGTTCCCAGCTTTTTCAAATATGAAGCATTTTTTAACCAATCCACTTTTTAATTTTTAAATTCTTGACATTACAGAACTAAACTGAAATTTATTAACATTCCACTCTTACATTTCTTATCGACAAACAGAAATAAAATTCATGACCCAAAAACCCAAAACTAAAAACAGGGAAAAGCTTATAAAACTAAATATGGATCCCAGCATTAACAGCTGAACAGAGAATGTGATTTTTAAATTCTTAGTGGATGATAAAGTTGTGTAGAAACTGAACACTTACAAATTATTTAAAACCTGGAATCACTGACCAGAAATTACACAGTTGGATCATGGGAAAACAGCAGAAAGGGGTTATGAGGGAACCTACACTGTTCTAGCTGCACCCCATGCCCTTCTCAGAGGAAAGCCTGGCATTGATTAGATACTGGGCCAGACTAATACTGGCAGCAGAACCAGTGATAGTAACCTGCCTACCAGAAGAGCCTTCCACTGGGTTAGCAATTTTGATCTGGGCCCCGGACATCTGGCGGATCTCATTAATGTTGGCGCCTTGGCGCCCGATTATGCAGCCAATTAAGTTATTTGGAATGGTGAGTTCATGGGTAGTTTGAGTAGATGCATCCAAACTTGCCCAATAGCCTTTCACCTCTGGAGAGCTGGAGTCAATTCCGGCGAATCCGGTCCCGCCGTGCATCATGGCAAAGTGAGACTGTTGTCTTGCCACCTGGTTCAGCTTGGCCAGATCGAGCGGAGAAATGGTGTGTTGTCCTTGAATCGAGTAGGCATCTAGAGGTGGTCCCTCCAGGTCATGGGTGGCATGAGGGTAGCCAGCAGCGTCGCTGCACCGATCTTGACCGCCCGCGCAGATCACTGGAGAGCTGGCCGGCATGGGCTGGTACGGAATGGTCATGACTCTCCCTTGCGGAGACTGGGAGAGCGTCTCCAGCATGACCAGGCAGATCTGCTTGACACACTCGGTGACAGACTGCGGCACGCCAGCAATGGTGATGGCCCGCTCGGTGGAGTTGGGCAGCATATCCCCCGCCACCTGGACCTGGGCCCCCGTACTCTCGCGGATCTCTTTGATCTTACACCCGCCTTTCCCAATCAGGGAGCCGCACTGGGTGGCCGGCACCACCAGCCTCAGGGTGACCGGGGGCCTGCTGGCCGCCGTGCTGTTGGTCATGGAGCTGTTGATATCTTCTTCCAGCTTGTCGATGATCATAGCGAAGGCCTTAAAGATGGCATTGGTGGGGCCGGTCAGAGTGATGATTCTCTCCGGGCAATTCCCCTCCGAGATGTTGATCCGCGCGCCACTCTCCTCGCGGATCCTCTTAACCGACTCCCCTTTCTTCCCAATGATGCTTCCTACTTCCTTTCCGTGCATAAGCAGCCGAATGGTGAGAGTCACATTTAGTCCACTTTCAGTCACACCGGCATCCATGGCGAGCGGCGGGCGGCGTTCGGGGGAGTTGGGCTCGTTACGTGGTCAAGTCTTTGGTGGCTGGCTGGGGGAGGGGAGGTGTAGGCCCAAAACTGCCGGCGCGAGGCGAGCGAGGGCCGCGGGAGCGAGCGGGCGCGGGC
>NW_006780322.1:3491708-3492885 GCF_000442215.2 Lipotes vexillifer
GGCGGGAAGCCGCTTTCAACCCCGCGTACCCTCTGACCCCGGAAGTGCTTGCTGCGCAGGACCCCTTGAAAAAAAATGAGGACCCGTCCTTTTTAGGTCACAAGATTGCGCCAACCCCCATAGAGTAGTTTTTAAAATACACTTTCAACAGCCTAGCATTGAAAAGAAAGCCCCGGTAGGCAGAATCTGTGAGTCCGGCAAAGTTTTAAAACGAACATGGATTTTATTAACCCCAGAGGCGCCGGCAGATGTTTGGGAACGGTAGTGTTGTGCGCGGAGGCGACACATTATTTTGCCGCCCTACAAAAGCGGTTTAAGCGCGGAGCGACACGGGCAGCCCCGGCGATAACTGCAGGCGGATGCTAGGACGCCGCGGATTTAAAACTTGCGCTCTAGGCGGCCAGAGCGCGTGCGTGAGGGTGTGGGGAGGACGGGAGGGGCAGCCGCGGTCTTCCGGGGGGGAGGGGCGGCGAGGCGAGGCTGGCGGGGCGGGCGCCCGCCCGGGCTGGCACGTGGGGCCCCTTCATGTTCGGCGTCGGGGCGCCCCGCGCCAGCCCCTACCCCCGCCTCGGCCCCGTGGCGGTGGTCGTTGGGGAGAAAGACCAAAACCCACCACGCGCCGCTGTCAAAGTCACGGTTCTGCTCATGGTTTCTGGGAAGTGCTAGAAACATGGCCATAAAGAGAATGGCGTCCATTTACATAATGCTTTGTCTGCATTTTGCAACTCTCTTTCGTTAAACCCGCAGAACCCCCACTTCATGCGCGGTGTCGTTTTAGTCGCTGCCGCCTCGTCAGACATTTAAGACAATGGCGTGCATCTTGGGGGACCGCATTTACCCCTGCTCTGGGGAGCTCCTGCGGTTTTCCCTGTGCGGGTTACTTTCGCTGCTGCCTTTCAGCCCTTTCCCCGCTCGGTGCAGCTACGGCGCCCACACTCCGCCGGGGGCGGCCCCCACCAGGGCCCGCCATCTTGGAGGGCCTTTCTTGCCATGTGTGGAGCCGCGCGTTCCTCCCGGTAAAGAAAGGTCTCTGGGGTCCTTGGGGTGCCAGTTGTGATTTCTGCCCCTTCCCCGTTTCCTCGGCTGAGCCAGACAGAAAAGGCTGAGTGCGCGGGGTGCTTCAGGATCCTTCAGGGAAAGCGGCTAACGTGGCGGTCCTTCCCCCCCCCCCCCCCCC
>NW_006780322.1:3492895-3520927 GCF_000442215.2 Lipotes vexillifer
CCCCGCCTTTCTTCCCCTTGGGGGTGGCCGCCATGTTTCCTGAACACAAAATGGCGACACGTGGCCTATATTCGTTGCCAACGAGTCGGGCCGAAAGCTCTAGAACGCGGCCGCCCCCCCATTCCCCCCTCCCGCCCGTGAGCCGGGGCCTTCCCCGCGCAGCGAGTGCGCTGACCAGATTGGGATGAAATCCCGCAGGCTGGTCCCAGCTTCAGCCGGGGAGTTTTAATACATTTTTCTCATTAATTTGAAACGGGAACGCAAATAACTGTAAAATGTAGTCATCATACCGAGTCTCTCGCTCATTTCGTTTAATGATGGGGGGGGGCAGTACCAATGCATAATTTGGGCCCTCAGTACCAAAACATTTAGGAATCACTACTTGTAAAGAATGAGATGGGAAATTATTTCTTTCCTAGACTTCTAGAATAGGCTATTGTGCTAAAGAGGTAAAGAAATGGTATTATAAAGCTTCTTTTAAAAGAAGGCAATTTCCATGAAGCGACTGGGATACCTATGAGCTGGCCAGTGAACCTCAGTTTGCTGTAGTTGTTGACTTGTAGGCTAGAAGGGACAGACATTTATTGTGCATTTACCAGTGCCAGATCCTGTGCTAGCCATTTTACTGCATACTGTCTTTAATTTTTACAATGACCCTGTGAGGTACGTCTTATCTCTCTTTTTTTTTTTTAGCAGATGAAATCACTTAGGCCAGAGAGATGCAGTGACTAATTCAAGGTCACTGTTGAGGATGGAATCCAGACCTGATACAGTTATTGGTGAGCACATTTCCGAATTTTTCTCTAAGTCAGGGTTTTGAATTTAAATGCTATTTGGACGTTTAGGCGGGCTTGTTATTTCAAGGAACCCCTCGGGTAACTTTTTGTTGCATAGTCACCCCCTATTTGTATCTTTTTGGGGATTCCCAGTTTTTCCTGGTGTGAGCTATGCCTGTGAGGAGCTCAGAGGCTTTTTTTTTTTTTTTTTTATGAGTTGTCTGGGTGAGGATAGAGAGAAGTGATTCAGCCCTGCATAAAGGCACAAGTATCTGTCAGTCCAGCCTGGTCTGTGGCGCATTTGAGTCTACCTGGTTCTGTGGGAGTAGGCAATTTCTCCGACTCACTTGCGTCCTTCAGCTACCCATGGGCATGAGTTTTGCCTTTCCCATCCCAACCTCCACCCAGGTAAAAATAAATAAATTTACTCTGGCACCAAGCCTCTATTTCTCTGCAGATATTGACAGAGCATGACAGAGTGGTAGATAAGTCATGGTCTGTGGACTTTTCAGTTCAATGTAACAAATAACTTGTGGACCAAGCAACAAATATGTGCCGAAACAGGGCTATGCTTGTATGGGTATTAAGAGGTGGAGAAAAGGACTTTTTGCTTCCTTTAACTTACACTAACATTGTATATTAGACTTTCCAAAGTGCTTTCATATTACCTTAGGTAATCCTACAACTTTAACAGGTAGGTACATAACAGCAACAATGACAGTCATAGCACTAAGTGCTTACTGTGTGCCAGGCACTGTTTGAACCTTTATTTTGTGTGTTAATTCAGTGGTTCTCACATTTTTAAAAGCAAACCACCATGAGAAGTATATTTTATGTAATTGAAACATATATGCACACATATAAAGGAAACAAAATTTTTGCAAAACAGTACTTATTCATATTATATGCAATGTACTTTGGTAATTTCTGTTGTCTTCTTTACATTAAAAAAGAGGCACATATCACACTAAAGGATGAAAAACCCATTATTAGGTTGTGACCAGTATGATTAAGCTACACATTTAAACCTCACAAATCCTCCTGAGATAGGGGTGATGTTATTTCCATTTTAACAGAGGTACAAAGAGAAGGATTTATCTAAGGTCACACAGCTGTTAAGTGGTAAAACGAAGATTTGGATCGAGGCAATTTGAGCCCAGAGCCTATATACTTAACCACTAAGGTAGACCGTCTGTGGTCTCTTTAGAGGGCCTTATCTTGTAGAGAGACAGTTGATCTTAGTAAATGTTAAAAACTTAGGAGACAACAAAAGGACTAAATTGCATATAATCAAGAATTATCCTGATTCAAAGCATTCTGGTCCTCTAAATCTGCCACCTGTTTCTTTTCCCTAAAGAAAATTTTACCCACTGGGTCTGTCTTCCCAAGACTGCAATTTTAAGCCTTTTTTGGCAGGCATATTTCTTTTTTTTTTTTAACATCTTTATTGGAGTATAATTGCTTTGCAATGGTGTGTTAGTTTCTGCTTTATAACAAAGTGTATCAGCCATACATATACATATATCCCCATATCTCCTCCCTCTTGCGTCTCCCTCCCACCCTTCCTATCCCACTCCCTCTAGGTGGTCACAAAGCACCGAGCTGATCTCCCTGTGCTATGCGGCTGCTTCCCACTAGCTATCTGTTTTACATCTGGTAGTGTATATATGTCCATGCCACTCTCTCACTTCATCTCAGCCTGCCCTTCCCCCTCCCCATGTCTTCAAGTCTATTCTCTATGTCTGCATCTTCATTTCTGTCTTGCCCCTAAGTTCTTCAGGACCTTTTTTTTTTTTAGATTCCATATATATGTGTTAGCATACAGTATTTGTTTTTCTCTTTCTGACTTACTTCACTCTGTATGACAGTCTTTAGGTCCATGCACCTCACTACAAGTAACTTAGTTTCATTTCTTTTTATGGGTGAGTAATATTCCATTGTAAATATGTGCCACATTTCTTTATCCATTCATCTGTTAATGGACACATAGGTTGCTTCCATGTCCTGGCTGTTGTAAATAGAGCTGCAGTGAACATTGTGGTACATGACTCTTTTTGAATTATGGTTTTCTCAGGGTATATGCCCAGTAGTGGGATTGCTGGGTCATATGGTAGTTCTATTTTTAGTTCTTTGAGGAACCTCCATACTGTTCTCCATAGTGGCTGTATCAATTTACATTCCCATCAACAGTGCAAGAGGGTTCCCTTTTCTCCACACCCTCTCCAGCATTTATTGTTTGTAGATTGTTTTTTAATTTTTATTTATTTATTTATTTATTTATTTTAGTTTTGGCTGTGTTGGGTCTTCGTTGCTGTGTGCGGGCCTTCTCTAGTTGCAGCGAGCAGGGGCTACTCTTTGTTGCGATGCACAGGCTTCTCATTGTGGTGGCTTCTCTTGTTGCGGAGCACGGGCTCTAGGCTTGTGGGCTTCAGTAGTTGAGGCACACAGGATCAGTAGTTGTGGATCACAGGCTCTAGAGCGCAGGCCCAGTAGTTGTGGCATATGGGCATAATTGCTCCGCGGCATGTGGGATCTTCCCGGACCAAGGCTCAAACCTGTGTCCCCTGCATTGGCAGATGGATTCTTAACCACTGCGCCACCAGGGAAGTCTGTGTAGATTTTTTTGATGATGGCCATTCTGACTGGTGTGAGGTGGTACCTCATTGTAGTTTTGATTTGTATTTTTCTAATGATTAGTGATGTTGAGCATCCTTTCATGTGTTTGTTGGCAATATGTATATCTTCTTTGGAGAAATGTCTTTTTAGGTCTTCTGCCCATTTTTGGATTGGGTTGCTTGCTTCTTTAATATTGAGCTGCACGAGCTGCTTGTATATTTTGGAGATTAATCCTTTGTCCGTTGCTTCGTTTGCAAATATTTTCTCCCATTGGAGGGTTGTCTTTTCGTGTTGTTTATGGTTTCCTTTGCTGTGCAAAAGCTTTTAAGTTTCATTAGGTCCCATTTGTTTATTTTTGTTTTTATTTCCATTTCTCTAGGAGGTGGGTCAAAAAGGATCTTGCTGTGATTTATGTCACAGAGTGTTCTGCCTATGTTTTCCTCTAAGAGTTTTATAGTGTCTGGCCTTACATTTAGGTCTTTAATCCATTTTGAGTTTATTTTTGAGTTTATTTTTGTATGGTGTTAGGGAGTGTTCTAATTTCATTCTTTTATGTGGAGCTGTCCAGTTTTCCCAGCACCACTTATTGAAGAGGCTATCTTTTCTGCATTGTATATTCTTGCCTCCTTTATCAAAGATGAGGCGATCATATGTGCGTGGGTTTATCTCTGGGCTTTCTATCCTGTTCCATTGATCTATATTTCTGTTTTTTTTGCCAATACCATTCTGTCTTCATTACTGTACCTTTGTAGTATAGTCTGAAGTCCAGGAGCCTGATTCCTCCAGCTCCGTTTTTCTTTCTCAAGATTGCTTTGGCTATTTGGGGTCTTTTTGTGTTTACATACAAATTGTGAATTTTTTTTGTTCTAGTTCTGTGAAAAATGCCATTGGTAGTTTGATAGGGATTGCATTGAATCTGTAGATTGCTTTGGGTAGTATAGTCATTTTCACAATCTTGATTCTTCCAGTCCAAGAACATGGTATATCTCTCTGTTTGTATCATCTTTAATTTCTTTCATCAGTGCCTTATAGTTTTCTGCATACAGGTCTTTTGTCTCCTTAGGTAGGTTTATTCCTAGGTATTTTATTCTTTTTGTTGCAATGGTAAATGGGAGTGTTTTCTTGATTTCACTTTCAGATTTTTCATCATTAGTATGTAGGAATGCCAGAGATTTCTGTGCATTACTTTTGTATCCTGCTACTTTACCGCATTCATTGATTAGCTCTAGTAGTTTTCTGGTAACATCTTTAGGATTCTCTATGTATAGTATCATGTCATCTGCAAACAGTGACAGTTTTACCTCTTCTTTTCCAATTTGTATTCCTTTTATTTCTTTTTTGTCTCTGATTGCTGTGGCTAAAACTTCCAAAACTATGGGGAATAATAGTGGTGAGAGTGGACAACCTTGTCTTTTTCCTGATCTTGGTGGAAATGGTTTCAGTTTTTCACCATTGAGAATGATGTTGGCTGTGGGTTTGTCATATATGGCCTTTATTATGTTGAGGTAGGTTCCCTCTATGCCCACTTTCTGGAGAGTTTTTATCAGAAATGGGTGTTGAATTTTGTTGAAAGCTTTTTCTGCATCTATTGAGATGATCATATGGTTTTTCTCCTTCAGTCTGTTAATATGGTGTATCACATTGATTGATTTGTGTATATTGAAGAATCCTTGCGTCCCTGGGAAACCCCCCTTGATCATGGTGTATGATCCTTTTAATGTGCTGTTGGATTCTGTTTGCTAGTATTTTGTTGATGTTTTTTGCATTTATGTTCATCAGTGATATTGGCCTGTAGTTTTCTTTTTTTGTGGCATCTTTATCTGGTTTTGGTATCAGGGTGATGGTGGCCTCGTAGAATGAGTTTGGGAGTGTTCCTCCCTCTGCTATATTTTGGAAGAGTTTGAGAAGGATGCTTGTTAGCTCTTCTCTAAATGTTTGATAGAATTCGCCTGTGAAGCCATCTGGTCCTTGGTTTTTGTTTGTTGGAAGATTTTTAATCACAGTTTCAATTTCAGTGCTTGTGATTGGTCTGTTTATATTTTCTATTTCTTCCTGGTTCAGTCTCGGAAGGTTGTGCTTTTCTAAGAATTTGTCCATTTCTTGCAGGTTGTCCATTTTATTGGCATATAGTTGCTTGTAGCAATCTCTTATGATCCTTTGTAATTCTGCAGCAGACATATTTCTTTAATCTCTTTGTGTCTGAGTATCTCCAGGACTCTACTCACTTTCCCAATGAAGTCTTCTCTTTCCCAGCTCTCAGCACCGCCTGCATCACAGTCTTACAGCCCCTCCCTTGGGTAGCCCACATTTAGGCTGCTGATGAAATTGTAATGTGTCTTGGTGTTGATAATGTGTTGTAAGGACCTCAGGTGCCTTGGGTGACCCTGAGATCTGGCAAAGAGGGTACTGGACTTGAGAATTGGTGGCTCTGGCCCCTAGCTCCAGCTCTGCCACTAACTAGCTTTGAGAGTTCTACAATTCAGTTCATTTATCTGGGCCTGTTTTCTCATCAGTAAAACAAGATTAAATGCTCTCTAAGGCCGTTTCTAATTCTGTCCAGGGAGTGATGATATTTGATGATCTTGGTTATTTATCCCTGGGAGGGAGGGTTGGGTAAATGTTTTACTCACTTATGGTAAATTCTCCACTCCCTTCCTCAGACCTGCCTTATCTTGCAGATATGTGAGTGAATTCCACACCACCCATTTTACAGATGAAGCCACTGAGATACAGAGCAACTGACTAAATAGTCACCACTCCACTCCTGGAGCCTCACATGACTCTTCTGCCAGGTTGGTTAAAGGGTTTAACAAGGTTGGGAAGGTGAGTCAGGCTTACACTTTAGAAGTTGAACCACAGGATTTTTGCTTCCTCTTACCACATTGACATGTTATATAAAACTTTTCAAAGTGTTATTTAATCATCACAGTCAACTTTGCCAGGGAGATATTATTATGCCCATTTTATGAAAGAACCGTCTTTGGATCAGAGTAGTAGAATGACTTACCCAAGGTTACACAGCTTGTTAGGACCTGAGCTAGGCCTCTTGACTCCTAGTTGTGGATTGTTCCTTTCCTTGGCTTCTGATGTTTGTGGCACTGACTTTAACACATGGAATAACTTTATCTTAAATTCAAAGAGTTTTCTATCCAGTCTTTATTTTTCTGTCCCTGAACATCCAATTCACTTATGTTAGGTTACTGACTCTTTTGGTTCAAGAGAATCTCCTCTCTCTGCTTCTTTAATGTTTACATTTATGGGTTTGGGAAGTGGTAGGAATGAGACTAGGTTCCCTGGGGGCAGGAACCACCTTTTTTTTTTCCCCAACCCTACCTGGCCCAGCAAGTATCCTATAGCTTTTGAAATTTGTCCCATCAACACGCAGCATTTTTCCCCAAAACATGGTTTCTTTTCCTCTTTGCCCTTCATATTTACCTTCCTATTTCTCTTTTATTTAAAATTATTGTAAATTAAGAGGACCTTTACCCTATTTCCAGGATACTAGAGAGTGAAGTTTAGAAACATGTCTTACCCACTGTGGATAGTAACAATTTGACCTCATATGCTGATAACCCTGTGCTGCTGTTAGGTGGTCACTACTTGGTTTCCTCAGAAACAGCAGAAATATGTTGATGTGCTTTACAAAAGTGACCAGGATATTCAGCAACATCCTTGGCCTAAGTTCTCCCAGTTGGGCAAAGCATTGCTCATGTATTCCCCAGGGTCATTTTAACTAAAATAAGGCCTGGAGAACAGAGTGCAGAGAAAAGTTAAAGGGAAAATGAGAACAGAATGCAAATGCAAAGTATAGAATGAGAAGAAGTGGGAAAAGGTAAGTAAAGCAAAGAGAGAAAAGGATAGGGCAGAGGGGACTTCCCTGGTGTTCCAGTGGTTAAGAATCCACCTTCTAATGCAGGGGACCGGGGTTCGATCCCTGGTCAGGGAACTAAGAGACCAACTAAGCCCATGTGCCATAACTGGAGAGCCTATGTGCTGCAACTACAGAGCCCACGCATTCTGGAACCTGCGTGCCACAATTAGAGAGAAGCCTGTGGGCCACAACGAAGTATCCCATGTGCCACAACTAAGACCCGAAGCAGCCAAAAATAAATAAATAGATATTAAAACAAAACAAACAAAAGAAGAATAGGGCAAAGAGGAGAATACAGAATCAGTGGAAGGGAGGTGAAGAGAGCAATCCAGAGGTCCATTAGCCTCTCGTATGGTGTGGGACAAATCAAGGAAGAGCAGCTAGTATGATAACTCCTCCTGATCTGATTTTGAGCAGCACATATCTTTTCTTATCCTCTATTTCCAGTGTCAGGTAGGGGAAATTTCTTTGTTTCTGCTATCAATTGGGGATGTGAATAGATGCCAGTAATTTTATTTTATTTTCTTTCTTTCTTTCTTTTTTTTTTTTTTTTTTTTGTATTTTGGCCATGCTGAATGGCATTGTGGGATGGTTCCCTGACCAGGGATTGAACCCAGGCCTCAGCAGTGAAAGTACTGAATCCTAACCCCTAGGCCGCCAGGGCACTCCCTGTTTTATTTTATTTTTATTGACGTATAGTTGATTTACAATGTTGTGTTAGTAAGAAACTGTTATAAATATGTATACATTCTTTTTTATATTCTTTTTCATTATGGTTTATCACCCCATTCTATATGTAATAGTTGGCATCTGCTAAGCCCAAACTCCCAGTCCATCCCTCCCCCACCCCCACCCCCCCTTGGCAACCACAAGCCTGTTTTCTGTGTCTGTGAGTCTGTTACTGTTTTGTAGATAGGTTCATTTGTGTCATATTTTAGATTCCACATATAAGTGATATCATATGGTATTTTTCTTTCTCTTTCTGGCTTACTTCACTTAGTATGATAATCTCTGAGTCCATCCATGTTGCTGCAAATGGCGTTATTTCATTCTTTTTTATTGCTGTGTAATATTCCATTGTGTATATGTACCACATCTTCTTTATCCATTCAGCTGTCGATGGATAGTGATGTTGTTTCCACCTCTTGGCTATTGTGAGTGGTGCTGTTGTGAACATAGGGGTGCATGTATCTTTTCAAATTACAGTTTTGTGTGGATATATGCTCCGGAGTGGGATTGCTGGATCATACAGACGCCAGTAATTTTAATATTAGCTTCAGTTCACCTGGTTTATCAAGGAAAATATGCTACAAAAATCACGTAAGGTATTCTGGGTCAAGTTTCATGTTATTCTTTCATTCAGCAGACACTTGATTGTTTGATATATTTCAGACACTGAGGCTATAAAAATTAATGATATTGTCCTTGCCCTCAAGATGTTTATGGTCTGGAGAGGTAGACAGAGAAGTAAACAGATTCACAGTATAATGTGTTAAAGTATTGGGATATGAGTAAGCTGTGGTGCTTACCAAGCTGTGGTGTTACGGGTTCAGAGGAGGGCCCTTGATTCAGCCTTGGAGGGGATCTGGGAAGGCCGTCTAGAGAAGTTGTCATTCAGGCTGAGTCCCAAGTTGGCAAATTGCACGGTGGAGGGTAGGGAAGGGTATTCCTCCCAAAGGCAAAGAGCTCAGTCCTTTCAGAAGTTGTAGCCGTTTCATGAAGACATGAAGGATGTTTGCATGATCCAGCTTTTGGTGATTATTGTTCTGCTTCAGAAGTGTAGATTATTGAGACATGACTCTGTTCGCTAGAGCACTGGTCCCCAACCTTTCTGGCACCAGGGACTGGTCTCGTGGAAGACAGTTTTTCTACGGATGGGGTGGGGGGTAATGGTTTCGGGATGATTCAAAAGCATTACATTTATCATGCACTTTATTTCTATTATTATTATATTGAAATATATAATGAAATAATTATACAACTCACGATAATGCTGACAGGAGGCGGAGCTCAGGCGGTAATGCGAGCGATAGGGAGCGGCTGTAGATACAGGTGAAGCTTCACTCTCTTGCCCGCCACTCACCTCCTGCTGTGCTGCCTGGTTCCTAACCAGTACTGGTCTGTGGCCCGGGGGTTGGGGACCCCTGTGCTAGAGCACGGAAAGTTAAAGTCCTTATTTTGTAGCAATAATTCTCTTTTAAGGTGAAGACACTAGAAATCGCACTTCCTATCTAGAGATTTTAAGGACAAAATGTAAACAAAGTACAGCCTATGAATTAGCAAATAATTACTAACCCTTTGTACAGTAAAAGCAGCTACAATAGGCAGCATATCCCTTTCTCATCCAACTTTTGGATTTTATTGTGTTCTGCTTTGTTTATAAGGGTGTGTGTGTGGAAATTGAGGGTCTTTGTTTAGCTGCTTAGGATGTTTGAGTTAGGAAGGAGGAAAATGAGTTCAAGAATAATTTCTACTTTATGACAGAACAAAAGAAATATTTAAATAGCTCATTTCTCTGATCCCACCTACTGAACACAAGTAAGACTTGGTCGGGGACATTGTTTCAGAGAGACAGTTACTTCAACCAGATAAAGCATTTACTCAACATTATTCACTGTGTAAAGTCTGCTGTGTCCATATTAAGAGCATTGATTTTGTTTTCTGAGATGCAGATATAGCTCCATTAAACAGAAACCTTATGTATATTCGTTGGACAATACTGGGATTTTACCTAGATTAAAAGAAAAAAATGTGTTATGTGTGGATTAGGGAGGAATGCTTAGAAAATAGTACATAGATTCAGTGGTCATTTCTCAGTCATCTTCTTGATCTCTCAGTAGTATTTGGCACTTCCTCCTCACACACTAGTTTCACTTGGCTTCCAGGATGCCACTCCCTTGGTTCTCCTTCTACCTCAGGAGCCCCTTCTTCTCAAACTCCCACGTACCGCCCTGCCCTTTTGGCTGTTTTCTTATCTCCTCAGCCTCCAGTGATGGAGTACTCAAATCAGTCCTTGGATCACTTCTCTGTCTACACTCATTTACTTAGTGCTCTCTTTTAAGAATTTAAATATCATTTATACCCTGAGAATTCTCAAGTATATATTACCAGCTTGAATGTCTTCCTGTGAACTCAGGACTCTTCTATCCAGCTGCCTACAGGATATGTAATAGCTTCTTTTTTTAAAAATTAATTAATTAATTTATTTTTGGCTGTGTCGGGTCTTCGTTGCTACACGCGGGCTTTCTCTAGTTGTGGTGAACGGGGGCTCCTCTTCGTTGCAGTGCGTGGGCTTCTCATTGCGGTGGCTTCCCTTGTTGTGGAGCACGGGCTCTAGGTGCACGGGCTTCAGTAGTTGTGACTCGCGAGCTCTAGAGCGCAGGCTTGGTAGTTGTGGCACATGGGCTTAGTTGCTCTGTGGCATGGGGGATCTTACCGGACCAGGGCTCAAACTTGTGTCCCCTGCATTGGCAGGCAGATTCTTAACCACTGCGCCACCAGGGAAGTCCTGTAATAGCTTCTTGAACTTAAAATATTCAAAACATTAATCCTGGAACTTCTCCTCTCAAACTGGTACCTCTGGCAGTTTCTCCCCGTCTCAGTTTCAGTTATATTGAGGACTCTCCCTTGACTCTGTTTTTTCTCTTTCTCTCGTCATCCAATCCACCAGCCAGTCCTGTGAGCTCTACCTTAAAATGCATCCAGGGTTTGAACACTTCTTGCCCACTTCCCTGGTACTATTGGAATAGCCTTCTAAATGTTCTTCCTCCTTTTGCTCTTGGTCTACCCCAGTCTAATCTTTTTTTTTTTAACATCTTTATTGGACTATAATTGCTTTACAATGGTGTGTTAGTTTCTGCTTTATAACAGAGTGAATCAGCTATACATATACATATATCCCCATATCTCTTCCCTCTTGCGTCTCCCTCCCTCCCACCCTCCCTATCCCACCCCTCTAGGTGGTCACAAAGCACCAAGCTGATCTCCTTGTGCTATGCGGCTTCTTCCCACTAGCTATTGGTATTACATTTGGTAGTGTATATATGTGCATGCCACTCTCTCACTTTGTCCCAGCTTACCCTTCCCCCTCCCCGTGTCCTCAAGTCCCTTCTCTAGTAGGTCTGTGTCTTTATTCCCATTCTGCCTCTAGGTTCTTCATGACCTTTTTTTTTTTTTTTTTAAGATTCCATATATATGTTTTAGCATATGGTATTTGTTTTTCTCTTTCTGACTTACTTCACTCTGCATGACAGACTCTAGGTCCATCCACCTCACTACAAATAACTCAATTTCGTTTCCTTTTTGGCTAAGTAATATTCCATTGTATATCTGTGCCACATCTTCTTTATCCAGTCATCTGTCGTTGGATACTTAAGTTGCTTCCATGTCCTGGCTATTGTAAATAGAGCTGCAGTGAACATTGTGGTACATGACTCTTTTTGAATTATGGTTTTCTCAGGGGCCCCAGTCTAATCTTAACAGTGACCAGTATAATCTTGTTACATGTATATCACATCATACCACTCTGCTGAAAACTATCCACTGGGTCCTACCCAGATTAAAAACTAAAGTCCTTCAAGTGATCTACAAGGCTGCATGGGATCTTCAACATCACCCTCTCCCAGCTGCTCTGACCTCATCATCTATCACTTTCCCTTTGTGCTCTGGCCACACTGGTCTCCTTGCAATTGCTCCAACATGCCAAGCCTTGGGACCTTCATAGTTGTTTTTTCTAGAACACTTATTCCAGATGTCAGTGTGGCCTCCTCTGTTACCTCCTTCAGGTTTCTGCCCAACTGTCACCTAATCTAAGCATTCCTTGACCATACTATTTAAAGTAAAAGCCATCTCCTGCTCTCTGCCTTCCTTGTTTCCCTTCCCTGCTTTATTTTTCTCCACAGAACTTATTACTGTTTGACATACTATTCATTCATTCATTCATTATTTAGATATTTTGAGTGCTGCCTACTGTGTGCCAGGCACTGTTCTAGGAACTCTCTACTATAGTTTATTATTTGTCATCCATGACTAGAATGTAAATTTCATCCACTTTGTTTTGCTCATTGCTATATCCCCACCTCCTAGAACAATACCTAGCATATAGTAGTTGAATGAATACATTTATTCTTTTTTTAAAATTTATTTATTTTTTGGCTGTGTTGGGTCTTAGTGGCAGCATGTGGGGTCTTTCTTTGTGGCGAGTGGACTCTTCATTGTGGCGAACAGGCTTTTCCCTAGTTGTGGCACATGGGCTCCAGAGCACGTGGGCTCAGTCGTTGCAGCATGCGGGCTTAGTTGCCCTGTGGCATGTGGGATCTTAGTTCCCCTACCAGAGATTGAACCCACATCCCCTGCATTGGAAGGCGGATTCTTAACCAGTGGACCACCAGGGAAGTCCCAAATTTATTCATTTTTAAACAAAAATGTATTGAATAAGTAGAAGGTTGTGTACCAGTTAATGAGGGAAAGATCTGTGTAAACAAGACATTGTTCCTGCCCTCAAGTTGCTCACTCTAAAAAACACTTACTTTGAACTGTGCTCTCTAGCAGGATAAAGTGATACATCATTTTGGAATTGGGGAGGTAAGAACTGGTGTGCAGGGGTATGGTATGGATATCTTCAGTGATGAAGTCCTGCTTTGTTAGGCTTATCAATAATTTACACTGTTTCTGGGAGGGCAGGATTGATGATAGCTCACTGCATTACTGGCTTTTTGGGTTACAACATCTCTTCTTACCTTGTTAGAGCAAGAGTTTCTTAAAAATCCCATTATCAGTCTTGGTTCTTTTTAACCTTCAAGGAACCATCTGTCATAACCACTTCTTCTCAGGCTTAGAGAAGGAGTTTACTATCTTTACCTTCCTCCATATCTGAAAGTGCTTTTCCAGAGACCCTGGCCATCCACTTACCAGCTGTACGGTCGTGAACCTCTCTGAACCTGTTTCTGTGCTTGTCAAATGGAGATAATGATGAATGACAACAATCTTACTTTTTGTGAGGATTAAGTGACTAAATAATCTACTGGTTTTGAGAACAGGAGAGTGGAAAGGGGAAGGAGGTAGAGAACAATTTTTTAAAAAATAGTGTATATCTGTGTTTTATTTATTTTTAAAAATATTTATTTTTCTTTTTGGCTGCGTCAGGTCTTAGTTGCAGCATGTGGGATCTTTGTTGCAGTGTGTGAGCTCTTTAGCTGTGGCGCGTGGGCTCTGTAGTTGTGGCACGTGGGTTCCAGAGCGTGTGGGCTCTGTAGTTGGGGCACGTGGGCTTAGTTGCCCTGCGCCATGTGGGATCTTAGTTCCCCAACCAGGGATCTAACCCGTGTCTTCTGCATTGGAAGGTGGATTCTTTTTTTTTTTTTTTTTTTTGGAAGGCGGATTCTTAATCACTGGACCACCAGGGAAGTCCAATCTGTGCTGTATTTTGAAAAATATAATAAGCGTGTGTTTCTTTTCTAATGAGAGTAGTGAAGATTTTATTTTTTAAAAACAGACTTTAATATATATTTTTGTATAGAGTAGCAGGTTTATAGAAAATATTTCCTTGCCTCTCCACCCAGATACTTACTGCTGTATTACATGAGGGAAATGAAATACTAGAACCTCACTGCAGGCTGCCCAGTGAGCTGGTTGGTATCTAGGTAGGAAAGCAACCATTTCCCTTTAGGTGAAATTAGAACTCAGGAGGTAGTAGTATTTGAGAGTCTCAAAGGGATTGATGATGATGATAATGACAACAACAGTAATAATGGTAATGGGGAACCTTGATGAACAAGGCCCTGTGCTAAGCACCTTATATGGATTGGCTTATTTTAACAACATATGAAGCTGGTACTATGGAGAAGTAGAGCAGCGTAGGAGGAGGGAGCATAGACTCTGAGGTCAGACCTCCTGTATTGACATCTCAACTTTGCCAGTAACTAGCCATGTGGCCTGGAATAAGAAGACTGTGCCTCATTTTCCTCATCTGTAAAATGGGGGTACTAAGGTACCAGCCTCATAAGGTGTTTGTGATGATTAAGTAATGTAAGCCATGTAAAGTGCTTAATGTTGCGCTTGGCACATAGAAGGTGCTCACCAGATGTCAGCTGTTATCATAATCAAAATAGCTGTTATTCTCATTTAACAGATGGAGAAATAAAGGCTTAGAGAGAGGTAAGGTAATTTGCTTAAGTGATACAGCAAATAAACGATAGAACAGGAATTTGCATTTCAGGCCGTCAAACTCCAGAGCTCTTGTTCTTAACCTTTACACTATACCACCCGTCGTGGGTTAAGAGGAGGAGACTGGACCCACAAGTATTGCATTTTGTGTTTGGACCTCCCTAAGCTTTATTTGTGATCTTAAATATCTTATCATTATAGCATGTACTTGGTTATTCTCTGAGTTGACTCTTTCCTAGATCCAAAGAAATGAATGAGTGATGGGTTAGTTGTAGTCTTCCCCTGCTAGGGATTGGGTGTTCCTGGCTAGGACCAGGAAATGGAGCTAAACAAATACGCTTGTTCTTCCCAGTGCTCTTTGGACCAGAAGTAGGGGCTTGTCTGGTCTCATTTGTTATTATAATTGTTTCTTCTTAATGCAACTGGTAATGATGAGAAACAGAGGAAGCAGTATACACATTGAGCACTTTCTGTGTGCCATGCATTTTACATGGATTATCTCATCATATCCTTAAAATAACTATAAGGTAGTAACTGTTATCCCTGTTTTATAGAAACAGAGAGGTTAGGAAACTTGCTTAAAGTCACGGTAAGTGGTAGAGCTGGGATTTGAATAAGCAGTCTGGCTCCAGAGTCCATGCTCTTAACCTCTGCACTCTACTGCTTCTATTTCTCTTTTACCTGTGTAAAGTACATAGTGTGGGTCAGTATCATGGGACTTAGGAGGGCCAGTCCTACTGAAAAATTGGAAAACTTTACTGGGCTAGGAATGAGGAGGCCTGCGATCTTGTCTTGACCCTGCCACCAGCTTGCCACATCTAGGACTTCACTTTTCTCAGCCTGTTGTCCTCATTTATTAAACAAAGTGGTCGCTCTACATGGTCTCTGAGATGGTCCTTCTAACTCTGATATTCTGTAATTGATCGTATGAAGTGACTAGGATAATACCTGCTCAGCTCCTTGATCTGGAGCATTGGTATTTGTGAGGTTTTAGGGAGCCTGCTTTGTGCAAAGGAAGATGATAGATTTCAGGGCAGAGAATGAGCTGCCTTCCTGAAGAAGGTAGATCTGGGCTCTTTTTTGAGGCTGGTTGCCAAGGGAACCTAGCCTCTGGCCAGCAGCAGTCAGGAATGCTTTGGTTGAGGGTTGGGAACAGATAACTAAAACAAGCAGCACATTTAGGTTTCACTTTCCACCCCCACTCCCATTCACCACAGCTACCTGCTAGTTGTATACACTTTCTTTGTTAGGCACTGTTTTAAGTACTTTATAAAGTATCATATTATTTAATCTTCATAGTAATCTTATGAGATGGGTACTATTATTGTTCTAAATTTACAGACAATAAGAGTGAAGCAAATAGAGTTAAGTAATTTGTCCACATTTACTTAAGTGGAAAGGGGTATCAGACCCACTAAGTTGTACTGGCTTCTTGGTCGGAGCTTTAAAAAAAATGCAGAGGGAAAACTCTTTAGTTATTTATTAGTGGTTTTTGTTTTGTTTATTTGTTTGCATTTTATTTAATAGAATGACAGACACTTGGAATTGGAAAGGGCCTTTGAGGTAGTACAATCAATCTCCTTGTCTCCAGACTTCCGTTCAGTTACAGAATTGCTTTATATAGTCCCCTGACAGATGATCATTTAAATCAGGGGTCCCCAACCCCCAGGCTCCGGACTGGTACCAGTCCGCGACCTGTTAGGAACCGGGCCGCACAGCAGGAGGTGAGCAGGGGGCAAGCGAGCAAGCGAACCTTCATCTGCTGCTCACCATCACTCTCATTACCGCCTGAACTATCCCCCTGCCACCTTCCTTTCGTGGAAGAATTGTCTTCCGTGAAACTGGTCCCTGGTGCCAAAAAGGTTGGGGACAGCTGATTTAAATTATTTTTGAATACTTCCATTGCTGGGAAGCTCATCACTTCTTGAGGAATCCCATTATAGTTGTTTTTTTTTTCTTTTCCATTATGGTTTATTACAGGATACTGAGTATAGTTCCGTATGCTATACAGTAGGACCGTGTTGTTTATCTGTTTGTTTGTTTTTAAATTTGGCTGCGTCAGGTTTAAGTTGTGGCACGCAGGATCTTTCGTTGCGGTGAGTGGGCTCTTCGTTGTGGCATGCGAGCTTCCCTCTAGTTGTGGCGCGTGGGCTCCAGAGTGCGCAGGCTCAGTAGTCGCACCACACGGGCTTAGTTAACCCGCGGCCTCTGGGATATTATTAGTTCCCCAACCAGGGATCGAACCCGTGTCCCCTGCATTGGAAGGTAGATTTTCAACCACTGGACCACCAGGGAAGTACCTTGTGTATCTGTTTTATATATAGTAGTTTGTATCCGCTAATCCCAAACTCCTTATTTATCCCCCTCCACCACCTTTCCCTTTTGGTAACCATGAATTTGTTTTCTATATCTGTGAGTCTTTTTCTGTTTTGTAAATAAGTTCATTGGTATCATATTTTAGATTCCATGTGTAAGTGATATCATGTGGTATTTGTCTTTCTCTTTTTGACTTCACTTAGTATGATAATCTCTAGGTCCATTCATGTTGCCAAAAATGGCATTATTTCATTTTCTTTTTTTTTTTACAGCTGAGTAATATTCCATTGTGTGTATATGTACCACATCTTCTTTGTCTGTTCATCTGTGGATGGACATTTAGATTGCTCCCATGTCTTCACTACTGTAAATAATGCTGCTATGAACTTTGGGGTGCCTGTATTTTCTTTTCATTGTCCAGAAAAATTTAACAGGTTTATATATAATTGTTATAAAATTGAACTGCTGGAACTTGTTTACTGAAACATTCTGACTTGCATTAATGCTTTATGTCCCCGCATTTATATTAAAAATTCACACACAAATGAAATGGAAAAATTGCCAATACCTGATTTCTGTCCCCTATTTTTCCACTCGCAATCATATACTTAGGTACCTTTTGACCCCATGGGGAAAAAAATCTAATGTTCAGAACTACCAATAACAGGAAGAAGAGAAATTCTTTTTTTTAAAGAATGAAGTATTTCCCATCAGAGTGAATTCTTAAGGGTGTTTCCCACGTATGCGGCGTGCTAGCTGGATGTCACTTGGCATAATTGTTACTCGTTTGGCATGGATAGCACACAGGTTGGTGTCTTCAAAAAGCCCAGCCAGATAGATCTCCCTTTCCTCTTGCAAATCACCAGTAGCTGCACTCCGGAAGCGCAGATCTGTTTTGAAGTCTTGAGCAATTTTCCATGCCAGATGCTAGAAGGGAAGTTTGTGAATCAGAAGTTCAGTAGACTTCTGACAACGTCTGATTTCACGGAGTGCCACGGTACCAGGCCTGTAATGCTGAGGTTTCTTCAGCCTTCCAGTAGAGGGCACACTCTTGCAAGCGGCTTTTGTAGCCAGTTTCTTCCTTGGTGCTTTACCACGGGTCGATTTGTAGGCAGCCCGCTTTGTACGAGCCATGTTGTAGAGACCTCCTTACTTACCCCACTTCTCCTTCAGCTGGAGCTTGGCTGCCTGTATCTTTTCAAATCAGAGTTTTCTCCGGATATATACCCAGGAGTGAGATTGCTGAATCATATGGCAACTCTATTTTTAGTTCTTTAAGCAACCTCCATACTGACTTCCATAGTGGCTGCACCAATTTACATTCCCACCAACAATGTAGGAGGGTTCCCTTTTCTTCATACCCTCTCCAGCATTTGTTATTTGTAGACCTTATTAGTGATGGCCATTCTGACTGGTGTGAGGAGATACTTCATCGCAGCTTTGATTTGTGTTTCTCTAATAATTAGCGATGTTGAGCATCTTTTCATGTGCCTGTTGGCCATCTGTATGTCATCTTTGGAGAAATATCTGTTTAGGTCTTCTGCCCATTTTTTGATTGGGTTGTTTGTTTTTCTATTATCGAATTGTATGAGCTGTTTGTGTATTTTGGCAATTAAGCCCTTGTTGATTGTATTGTTTGCAAATATTTTCTCCCATTCTGTAGATTGTCTTTTCATTTTGTTTATGGTTTCTCCCATTATACTGTTGAATAGCTCTCACTAATAGAAAATTATTTCTTGTTTTGAATTGAAATCTAATTGAGGTATCTTCTCATCAGTTATAGGCCTGTCTCCTGGAACCATACAGGGTAAATATAATCCATCTTCCACATCCAATCTTGTGAATGTTTGGAGACGTTCTTCCTGTTTATAAGGAGTATTTGCAGTTTCCTCATAGCATCTAAACTTGGCTTTCAGTTCAGATTGGTCTGCACAAAAGCATTCTCTGTCTCTCACTATTTGTAAGTGCAGCCTTGCAACAAATTATGCTTCACTTCTTGTGATTAGTTAGCACAAAGTGTGGACCCTTGCCACATCCTTGAAGAATGGATGGTTAGTGAGCTGAATCTGTACAGTTCTATATGAGCCTGGTGGGTTTGCAGTCCCCTACTCAGAATCTCTAAGATATCAGGCTGCTGCCCCGTACACAGTCAGAGATCACAAAATGGCTGGAAGTTTATCCGGGCACTTGATGAAACTGCATTTACTTCATCAGGCCACTAGGTGATGTACAGCTCGCAAACCCAGACTGCCAGGGAGGGTTGTGTATAGGACAGTTTCTGTTTGTACTTGGAAATGCCATCAGAAGTCACTTGGTACAATTTCATGAAAAGGTTTTCTTAGGGGGAGGGGAAACACGTCTTGCGTATACTTTGTCTTTCTCAGCTTTGTTCCAGTTTTAAATATTAATTTGACTAGGATACTTTGAGTGATTTTCTTAGACAAAGGGGCATGGATGGTCCATTTATTTATTTACTTATTTATTTGTGTGTGTGTGTATGTATATATCTTCATGTATGAATGATATCTTGGCTGGGTTTAGGATTCTTTCTTTTTTTTTCCTTTTTGGCTGCGCCACACGGCTTGTGGGATCTTAGTTCCCCAACCAGGGCTGGAAGCTGGGCCCTCGGCAGTGAAAGCATAGAGTCCTAACCACTGCACCGCCAGGGAATTCCCAAGGATTCTTGAATAGTAGTCCTAGTCTCTACAAAGTATGCAGCCTTGTACTGTCCGGTTTCTAGTAATACAGATGAAAAGTCCACTGCCAATAGGTTTCTCTTTCCTCTGTACATAATAATCATTTCTCTTTGAAAGTTTGTAAATTTTTTCTTCATGCTTAGTGTTTCATCATGATAGGCTTAGGTTTGATTTAAAAAAAACAGAACTCTGCTTGTCACTTGATAAACCTTTTAGACTTAAAAACTGAAGTCTTTTCTCAGTTCAGGGAAGTTTTATTGCTTTCCTTCTGTCTGTTTCCAACCTCCTTACTTTATAGATGAGGAAACTGAGCCCAGAAAGATTAAGTGACTTACCTAAGGGTCACTCAGGTAGTTAAAATGAACCTCAAGCAAATAACCTGACCCCTTTAATGAGGTACACTTTCATTGTATTGAATGTTACTCTAGTGAGAGAGCCATTATGAACTAATTAGAAATTTTTTAGTGAGACGAATTTTTCCAAGGGGTCATGAGGAAATGAAGAAGGAAGAGGAGATGATAGAATTCGTTAGGATTAAAATGTGGCCCATATGAAGGACTGCAAAATTCAGAAGTTCACCCCCACCCCCAGTATCCCAGTTATTGGAGATACCCCAAAGCTCTAAAACTTAATAAAGCCAGGAAGTTGATTGAACATTTGGAGAATTAGATATTTAGTTGTCAGAAGTTGGGTAAGTGTGGTCGTGCCCTGTTGTAAATATTGGAAAATATGTGAATGGCATCTGAAGGCTTGGAGACAGATACCATAAACTGTCTTATCAGTGGTCTGGTTTCTGTTCTGAGTTCCAGCTTGGGACCCTTTTCTGCTGGGAACCACCTGTTCCTGGCTCTGTTGATCTTTGGATTTCCCTAGCCCTTCAGTCCCTTTCAGTTTTGAAATGAAACCTACCCCAGAGGGTGAGGTCAGGTACCGAGAGGACTTTGACAGCTCACACCAGATTGTTTTCTTTCCAGAGCCGCCCAGTATGTGACTGTGTGAGGCATGAGGCGCAGCAGGCTGTGATACAGACTGATGGTGAGTCAGCTGTTGGGTAAGACCTCAGCTACGCAGTGTCATCTCTTTGGGTAACCAGGAAAACATGTAGACCAAATATGTTGTCTTTCAGGCTCAGAAAGTTGAAAGTTAAGAGCATGGTCACCAGAGATCTACCATGGTCTCTCTGCCTTTGGTTTACTGAAGAAAGAAAGGCTTTATTTCAGTGTCTTTTCTCCTCTTTTATAGAACCTTCTTTTCAGGAAGAAGCCAAGTCCCTGGCCTCTTTCTGCTGCTCCAGAAAGTTTCTAAACTTTTATACTGTGCCTCCTGGAATTGCTGCTTTGATGTGGAGTGATTCCTCTAGATATCCCTAGACAACCCCCCACCATGCCCCCAACCCCTTCACAGAATGCGGCTTCCCCTCTTCCTTTTGTTGTAAATGTGGTCTCCACCATATTGTGGCACTTCGCTTGCAATCTTTATAAGTGGAACTGGCTGTTTCTTCAACTTGCCCGCACCACTTCGCCCAGTTTTGCCTGACTGCCCCCCAGCCTCATCCCCCAGCGCTGCAGAGCCGCTTCCAGATCTTTAAATACTTTTTCCCCTTTGAGACTGCTGCTGGCCTGTAAGGCCACCTGATCCCTGTCCTTGAAGCTGGCATCTGTACTTATTCTCCCATATTTGTTTAGGACTTTGGTATTTGACCCCCCTTCCTGGGGTTCTGGCCCAGTCTAGGGGATCTGTGGCCAAACTTGACCTGGGGCCAAGGATTCAGGATAGAGCATGGAATTGGGGGCTTGGTGTTAACTTCTCAGACATGGGCAGATGGCAAGCCAGAAGATCTAAACATCAAGGCAGTTGGGGATGGAAGGAATAGAGAAAATTTACTATCTGAAGTAAAGGATGTCCTTTGTAGGCTCCCTCTTTTCCCACTTTTCAAAATTGAGTTATTTTTTAGAACAGTTTTAGGTTCACAGCAAAACTGAGTAGAAGGTACAGAAATTCCCATTATTTTTGAAAAATTGATCTTTAATTTTACAGAGAATATAGTAATCTAAAACAATTAAAACACTGTAGATTTTTTTTTTAAAGTTCTTCAATGTATTTTACTTCAGATTGAAAAATGAACAGCTTCCACACTGTTCATTGCAAGATACACAGTATCTTGTACAATGCTGGTCATTTGAGGAAATGTACACACCTCAATTTCTTCTTCATGCTTTTCTTTTAGAAAGTACTGTTTACCAAAAAGAAACTTCAGCAGTACAGGAAAAACTATTTTCCCGATGTGTGAGAAAACCTAAGATTCCCAACGGAATCAAGATTATCTTCCTGCTACCACTACCTTAATATAATCACATGCTTTTTGGAACACTAATATCTGCACCCTAAGAGTACATTTACTTTCAACAGTGAGGCTGATTCTTTTTTTTTTTTTTAAATAAACTTATTTATTTATTTATTTTTGGCTGCATTGGGTCTTCATTGCTGCGTGCGGGCTTTCTCTAATTGTGGCAGGCGGGGGCTACTCTTCGTTACAGGCGCAGGCTTCTCATTGCGGTGGCTTCTCTTGTTGTGCAGCACGGGCTCTAGGCACGCAGGCTTCAGTAACTGTGGCACAGGGGCTCAGTAGTTGTGGCTCATAGGCTCTGGAGCGCAGAGTCAGTAGCTGTGGCTCACGGGCTTAGTTGCTCCATGGCATGAGGGATCTTCCTGGACCAGGACTCGACCCGTGTCCCCTGCATTGGCAGGTGGGGTCTTTTTTTTTTTTTTTTTTTGCGGTACGCGGACCTCTCACTGTTGTGGCCTCTCCTGTTGTGGAGCACGAGCTCCGGATGCGCAGGCTCAGCGGCCATGGCTCACAGGCCCAGCCGCTCCACAGCATGTGGGATCTTCCCGGACCGGGGCACGAACCCGCGTCCCCTGCATCTGCAGGCGGACTCTCAACCACTGTGCCACCAGGGAAGCCCGGCAGGTGGAGTCTTAACCACTGCACCACCAGGGAAGTCCTGAAGTTTTTGTTTTTTTTTTTAAAGACTCACCCTCGGGACTTCCCTGGTGGCGCAGTGGTTAAGAATCTGCCTGCCAATACAGGGGACACGGGTTTGATCCCTGGTCCGGGAAGATCCCACATGCCGTGGAGTAACTAAGCCCGTGCGCCACAGCTACGGAATCTTTGCTCTAGAGCCCGCGAGTCACAACTGCTGAGCCCGTGCGCCACAACTACTGAAGCCCGTGCGCCACAACTACTGAAGCCTGTGCATCTAGAGCCCGTGCTCCGCAGCAAGAGAAGCCACCACAATGAGAAGCCCGCACTCACAACGAAGAGTAGCCCCCACTTGCCACAACTAGAGAAAGCCCGCACGCAGCAACAAAGACCCAACACAGCCAAATAAATTTTAAAAAAAACAACAAAAAAGCAAACAACCAAAAACTTCAGTGTAGTAAGTGTAACATGGGTCTCTGCAAGTATTAAGTGTCTGAAATAGGCAGCTAATACTGGATTTAATATTATTTTATAAATAATTGTTCCCTTAGCAATAAACATAAGTCTACACATTCACAGTAGTCCCAGAAAATAAATACTATGATTATGCACAGTATGTATGGCAAACTAGTTTTAAATGAACCAGTTTTAGCATCTTGATAAAAATTCAGATCAGAATAAAATGTGACTCTAAAATTTAAAACATTGTCAAAATAACATCACATTTAATTTTCCACGGTTTACACAAGTATTATGAATTTCCAGTTTGTTTTTTTTTTTTTAATTTTTATTTTTGTCTGCGTTGGGTCTTTGTTGATGCACACAGTCTTTCTCTAGTTGCGGCGAGCGGGGGCTACTCTTCAGTTGCGGTGTGCGGGCTTCTCATTGCAGTGGCTTCTCCTGTTGCAGAGCATGGGCTCTAGGGTGCGTGGGCTTCAGTAATTGGGGCACGTGGAACCAGTAGTTGTGGCTCGCGCGCTCTAGAGCACAGGCTCAGTAGTTGTGGCGCATGGGCTTAGCTGCTCCATGGCATGTGGGATCTTCCTGGACCGGGGCTCGAACCCGTGTCGCCTGCAATGGCAGGCGGATTCTTAACCACTGTGCCACCAGGGAAGTCCCGAATTTCCAGTTTTGAAACACATTTTTCTGTTGTGAATTAAAATACGAACATACTGAAAACTGTTAATTTCAGAACATTGTAGATATTTTGAATACTCCTGCTCCCCGCTTCCCTGTTTCAATTATTTCTGTATTTCCAGAGGCATCCTGTTAGTGGTTTAGAGTGTACCTCCCACACTCTGTGTGTGTTTGCATACATACGTATGAACCCAGAAATTTTTTTTTTTATTTTGGCCACACCATACGGCATGTGGAACTTCCCTGACCAGGGGTTGAACCTGTGCCCCCTGCAGTGAAAGCATGGAGTCTTACCACTGGACCACCAGGGAAGTACCAGAAAATATTTAAAATGCTATTGCCGTGTTTTATTTATTTACACAAATGGGGTCACATTTTATGTATCATTTTTATATTTCTTTCTTTGATTCAGTAATGTGCCTTGACAGTATTCCATGTTGGTACATAAAGATACTTCTCATTCTTTTTGGCTACTGTATAATATTTCATAGACTAGATATACTGTATTTTATTTATCTGTTTTTCTATTGAGGGACATTAAGGTATTTCCAGTTTTTTGTTGTTGTTAATGATTCTTTTTGTGTTAAAAAATTTTTTTTAATTTTCCTTATGTATTTAAAAAAATTTTGTTTATTCAACTTCTTGTGTTTTAAATGTCAGCAATCTGTTCGTAGGCTTTTTTTTCTTTCTTTCCTTCCTGCTCCCTGTAAGTGATCTCAACTTCTGTGACAGCTTCAGTTACCATCTATCTATACATGGATGATAACCAAATCTCTCTGCAGACCAGAATATCCAACTGTTCACATGGACAGCTCCACTGGGATGTTTTTGAAGACTCAGCAAAATGCAGCCTTCTGCTCTTCCCCTCTTGCTCTTCCTCCAGTGTCCTGTCACGTGGTAAATAGCACCACCACCCATGCAGTTGCTGGGCCCATTCTAAGTCCTACCCCTTCCCTTCCCACAGCCAACAACCAGCCTATCTTAGGATTTGTCCTCCCCAATATTTCTTGGATCCAGTTGCTTTTTTCTTCTTCTTCTCCTTTTTATAAATGTATTTATTTATTTTTGGCTGTGTTGGGTCTTCGTTGCTGTGCACGGGCTTCCTCTAGTTGCGGCAGCTGGGGGCTACTCTTTCTTGCAGTGTGCGGGCTTCTCTTGTTGCGGAGCGCGGGCTTCAGTAGTTGTGGCACGTGGGCTCAGTAGTTATGGCTCTTGGGCTCTAGAGCACAGGCTCAGTAGTTGTGGTGCACAGGCTTAGTTGCCCCGCGGCATGTGGGATCTTCCCGGACTAGGGCTCGAACCATGTCCCCTGTGTTGGCAGGCGGATTCCGTGCCACCAGGGAAGTCCCCAGTTGCTTTCTTCTTCATTGCCACTATCCTCTACCTTAGTTTCCTAATTTATAAAATACAGTATTTGTGAGGTTTAAATGAATTAATATATAAAAAATGCTTAGAACAATGGCTCGGCAGCTAGTATGTGCTGTGTGAGTATTAGCCATAGCCATTATCGTCATCCTTGCTACTGTCCCCTTCTTCCTCTTCTTCACGTTAGTCTACGTAATCCACTCTCATCTCTGTCTCCAGTCTTAATCTTATTCTCCCCACCTCCATTCTGTTCTCTACATTGTAGCCAGAGTGATCTTTATAAAATGGAAGAATCATCATGATCTAACTCCTCTGCTTAAAAAAGCTTCAGTGATCTTACCATTGGGCTTTTGTATGTGTGTATTGTTAACCCCACTTAGAATGCTTTTTCCCGTGGTCTTTGAATGGCTGGTTTCTTTTTATTTAGATACCTACTTTTAAATGTCATCTCCTCAGAGAGGCTCTTCCCTGACCACCTAATGATTATAGAGTAGCCACCCATATACATACTTTCTAGCACATCACCTATTTTAGTTCTTGGCATAGCACTTATCAATAAGTGATATTTTTCTAGTTTAGTCACATACTTGTTTATAGTCTCCTCCAATTAGAACGGGAATTCTCTGAGAACAGGGATATTGTCTGTTTCATTTACTGTTATAAATAAAACATAGGACAATGCCTGGCATATTGTAAGTACTCAGTGAATACTTGTTAAGTGAATGATAAAACAGCTTCATATCTTATGAGACCCTTCTTGGTCTCTCCAGCATCATCTGCGCTGGTATTCTCTCTACCTTGACCTTCCCAGCTCATCTCATCTCTTCAGATATGCTTTCTTGCTGCAGGGCCTTTACATACGCTGTTTCTTCTGCCTAGAACATGCTTCCTTAAATGCTCTGCCACTGCTTGGGTATCTCCTGTTGATCCTTCAAGTTTCATCTTAGGTGTAACTTCACCTGACTAGCCTTCTTAATCTTACAGCTCCACGTGCATTGCCTTTAACTATCATACATGTTGGGATTATTTAATTGTCTTTCTCCTTCATTAAACTGTAAGTTCTATCAGACAAAGGCCTATGTCTTGCTCACCGTGTATTCTTAGTCCTAGCTGCTGTGGGATAGAAGGATCCCTTGAGGTGGAGGTGGTGGGCAGGAGGGATGGAGTACTAGGGATATCACCGGAGGGCTAAGAAGGTGTGCCTTAGAATGTCAGGGGGAGGTCTAAACATTTGACCTGGCTCATTGTCATTCTCCTTATTCCACCTTTGGTGATTCCAGTGTTTGCCTGGATGAACCAACTAACATACTTGGGATGAACCATCTAACATGCTTGTCTCTCTCCGGGACATCTTCATAGAGTAAGGGTAAGCCTGGCAGGAGACTTGGCCATGAAGTGGGCATGAGTGCCTAGGATCAAGGTTGAGGATCTGGATAGGCAGATTATTTGTTCCGAGTGGCTGATGGCAGAATAACTGAGTGGAGTGCAGTCCTAAGCAAGGAAGGAAGCAAAAGACCTTAGGGATAAGGTGAGGGAAAGATGAAACAGGAAGCTAAATCATTAGGTCAAAAACCTAGAGAACCAGGATAGTGGGTGGAGTGTAAGAAGGGACAGACAAGCAGTTCAGGATTAAGGCCATAAATAATCTTTGGGATTACTAAAATCATCTGTCAGCAGTCTTATTTCTTTAGTGTGGAACCAGCTTTTGGATTATAGGAACAATCAGGTAGTTGACATATAAGGGTTTGAGCTAAATTTTGTATTGCTTTGTATTTTATGTGCTATTTAAAGTCAAATCCCCAGAAATCCTACCTTACCTCCCCCAGTAACCCAATTTAATTTCTGCTCTGAAGAGCCTCCCTTCCCTCCTTTTAAATATACTAGGTTCAACTTGCTCGTATTTTTAAAAAGTCTCCTGTACAGAGGCCTGTAGCAGTCTTGGTGCTCCCTTCAGGTAGGCTGAGGATATTCCCTTCAGGTAGGGTAGGCACTCCTTCAGGTTACCTCCTCCCACCAAACTAGGCATGGGAGCTAGCCTCAGAAGTTCAGGACTCCCTGCCTAACCTGAATTTGTGGAATTTCTCTCTGAATTTTGGGGAGGGACATGGGAGTGTAGAATATAGGTTGGGACTCTCTTGGTGAGGCATGGTAAGGAGTAGTAGAAGACTGGCTGGGTATGCATGGATGGTAGGATCTGAAGTTTCTGACCTGGAATTGTCCTAGAGTTTATGGCAGCATTAGGGGTCTCTGATGTGCCAAGCAGAGAATCTTGGTGAGTAGGGCCGGTCATTACCCCTTAGAGGTGTTCTCTATGTTTTTCTACTTAGCCTGGCGCTCTTCTGCAGACTGACCAGTAGCTGGCATCATGGTGGATGCTGAAGGGGAATCATTGGGATAGAAACAGTACTTACTGAGGAGGAGTGTCATTCTCTTTTTGATGGTTGGATGGAGTGATTGTGTGTACATACTGGGCAGTCTAAGGCCCGGTAACCTGGCCTGTGTGAGGTGAAGCATCTGCACTCCCTTCCTAGTGCTCCACTGGGGAAACCAACCTAAGGCAGCCGGAGATCATGGCCATTATTAGTGGTTTCCCCAGGAGTGCTCCCTGTCTTTGATTCCTCTGCTCGCTAATCCCCATGCTCTGCTGTCCTGCCTTCTATTTTCTGCTTTGGGGGCCTTCAAATTTCATAATCCCTTCTGACTCCTTTTTCTAGTTTATTTCATGCCCAGCTTGACTCTTGGTTCTATGTAGTCCCCTAATTTCGACGTTGCCATTCACCCTTAAGTGAGGGCCTTCCTCCATTAGCCCTATTCCTGGAGCTATGGTTTTGAAGCTTTAGTACATCAGAATTACCCATGGGGGCAAGTATTGAGGGGCTGGCTACTTATTTAAAATTCAGATCCCTGGTCTTTACTCCTGCTCTCCTGACTGAGTAGGTATGGATGGTAACCAGGAATCTGCATTTTGATTGGCCTCCAGGTGACTCTCACACCAGTCATCATCTGTAGACCATATTTGAAGAAACTCTGACTTAGAGGACTGTGTTGACCCCCTGCTCCCCTAGAGGGGAAGGAAAGGTTTTTTGTTTTTTTTTTTTTTTTTTTTTT
>NW_006780322.1:3521508-3526308 GCF_000442215.2 Lipotes vexillifer
TGTTGTGGCCTCTCCCGTTGCAGAGCACAGGCTCTGGACGCGCAGGCTCAGCAGCCATGGCTCACGGGCCCAGCCGCTCCGCGGCATGTAGGATCTTCCCGGACTGGGGCACGAACCCATGTCCCCTGCATCTGCAGGTGGACTCTCAACCACCGCGCCACCATGGAAGCCCAGCAGGCAGATTCTTAACTACTGCGCCACCAGGGAAGCCCCAAGGAAAGGGTTTTGAACCCTTTACTTGGATCCTAAGGTCGCAGGAGCCTTAATCTGTCACCTGTCTTCCAGTGGAGACAGTGGATAACTGTCCCTATGTACTGACACCTCATCTTCTCATTACCATAGAAGGCAAAGATCCCAGATGAGGTAGAGGGCCTTAATGATTGCCTCTGGCAGGTCAGTACTTCTGGAGTATACTGCGGACCTTGACTTTGGACTCAGAAAGCAGGCTAGAACACAGACTTTGAAGGCTGACAATTGCACTTCAGATTTGCCTCTGGGATGCCTCTTTTTCTGTACACAGTGACCCTGCCCTAAAGTAGGCTGTTTTTTGGTCTCCAAGCTGTCGTCGCTCCCTATTGCAGCTGTCCTCTAAACAACTTCCACTGTCCTTCTATAAAACAACCCAGCCTTGTCTCTCTCCTTTTCACATCCTCTCTTGTAATCCTGTTACCTGTACAATCAAGTCCAAATGTCTCAGGTTGGAATAAACAGTCTTGCACAATTTGACCCAAATTGTGGCCTACAGGGCCTAGCAAGATCTGGCCCCTGCCTGTATTTTAAGTCTCATTTCAAGCCCCTTTCCTCCTTATCTCCTGCATACACCCTCACCTGCTTGCAGTTCTTTCAGTTCTCTGGCTTCATGGACTTGGCCTAGAATACTCTCTACCCAGCTCTTCACTTCATTAATTATCACTTGCCTTTAAGTTTCAGTTGAGCATTATCTTGTTTTGGAGGTATTTTCTGGCCTCTCCATACAAAGCAATACCATGTTATTATCTTAGCACCTGTTTGTTTCCATTAGACCACTTAATGCTTTTTACTGGTTTATCTTTCCCTCTTACTGGATTATAAGCTCCATGAGGGCAGGGACCTTCTTGCTCATAGTTTTGTCTTCAGTGCCTAGTGAGTACATAGAGGTACTCGATAAGGATTTGTTGACTAAATTGCCTTTCACCTTCTTGTCAGTAAGTGTGTTGGTGCTTTGTGGCTCTGCAGAACTCTCACCCTTTGTGCATGTGTTACCTCTGCCAGAGCACCCTTTCTCTCATTGACTGGTCAGATTCCTTCTTGTCCTTTACCACTTCTCTAAGCAATTCTTTGACTTCCCCAGGCAGTGCTAGTTCAATAGAGATAGCACTTTGGTCCTCTTGAACGGACTTTTCACCCTGTGTGGCGATCTTCCCTATGCAAGAGATAGATGGTATTGCCCTTGGTTTACAGATGACAAGCCAGAGGCTCTGGGAGATGGATTAACTTGGAAATGGCAGAAATGGGATTCAAACCCTGATTCAGGGGGTCTGTACAGCCCTCACTCGTTCTATTTCACTGTGCTTTCTCTAAAAGAAACCAAATAGCAGACCCAGAGACGTTGGGTGAAAGAGGTGTTTTTTATTTTATTATTATTATTTTTTTGCAGTACGTGGGCCTCTCACTGCTGTGGCCTCTCCCGTTGCAGAGCACAGGCTCCGGATGCGCAGGCTAAGCGGCCATGGCTCACGGGCCCAGACGCTCCGCGGCATGTGGGATCTTCCTGGACCAGGGCTCAAACCCGTGTCCCCTGCATTGGCAGGCATATTGTTTTTCTTTTTTTTTTTTTTTTTTTGCGGTACGCGGGCCTCTCACTGTTGTGGCCTCTCCTGTTGCAGAGCACAGGCTCTGGATGCGCAGGCTCAGCAGCCATGGCTCACGGGCCCAGCTGCTCCGCGGCATGTGAGATCTTCCCGGACCGGGGCACGAACCCATGTCCCCTGCATCGGCAGGCGGGCTCTCAACCACTGCGCCACCAGGGAAGCCCGAAAGAGGTGTTTTTTAAAAAAAATTTCTTAAATAATGAAAGTGTGTGTGTGTGTATTTTTAATTTTCTCAGAGTTAAACACAGTAAAGGGTAGACAGTAGTTCCTCCTTATCTGAGGTTTTGCTTTCCACAGTTTCAATTACTTGAGGTCTGAAAATATTAAATGGAAAATTCCAGGAATAAACAATTCATAAGTTTTAAATTGCACACTGTTCTGAGCAGTGTGATGAAATCTTGTGCCATCCTGCTCCTTCCCATCCAGGACGTGAATCATCCTTTGTTCAGCATACCCATGCTGTGTATGCTATAGGAAAAAACAGTATATATAGGTTTCAGTACTATCCATGGTTCCAGGATTTGGAACGTATCCCACATGGATAAGGGAGAACGGCTGTACTATTGACAAACCATTTATAAGGAAGATGGAGTAAAGGGTGACCATAATATTCAGAGGATGGTGTGTATTTCATGTGTTCCCTTGATCATACTGTTGGTGACTCCTTGTGACAATGACAAGTCAACATACAACCTAGTAGAAATGAGCCAAGGCGAAACACTATTAAATTCAAACTAAAGCAAATGTCAATCATCATTTATAGTTGCTTGGAGGTATTATGAAGAGTGAAATCTGAACATTTTTGTTGAGGGGGAAAAATGCAGAATCAGTGTGCAAAGCCTTTAACACATTTTGCTTAAAAATACATCTTACTATATTGATAAGGGACTAGTTGAGTAAATTATGGTGGATAGCACCATATTAATACAGCAGTTAAAAAGAATGAGACAGGTACACCCACCCTCACACACACACACTCACACAGTGATATGGAACAATCTCTAAGATCTATTGTTAAGAGAAAACTAAAGCAAGCAAAATAGAGTTTGTGGCATGCTAGTATTAGTATTTGAATGAGAAAAGGGGAGGACTCTATATACTTGTTATACCCAGAATACCCCTGGAGGGTTGTTTTTGTTTTTGTTTTTTTTGATATCTTTTTGTGTTGCTGAAATTTTTTTTTAACCCATGTGTGCATTGCCTTTTTAAAAATTTGTGATAAAAAACACATAAAATTTACCGTCTTAACCATTTTTAAGTTCACAGTTCAGTAGTGTTAAGTATATTCATATTGTTGTCCAACAGATCACCAGAACTTTTTCATCTTGGACAGCTGAAACTCTTATACTCATTAAACAGCAGTTCTTCATTTTTCCTTCCCCTTTGCCCCTAGTAACCACTCTTCTACTTTCTGTTTCTAGGAATTTGACTGTTTTAGATATACCTCATATAAGTAGAATCATATACTATTTGTCTTCTTGTGTCTAGCTTATTTCACTTAGCAGAAAGTCCTTGAGGGTCTTGTATGTTGTACCATGTGATAGGACTTCCTCTTCTTTTAGGCTAAATAATATTTCATTTTTTGTTTGTACCACATTTTGTTTATATCTGTTCATCTCTCAATATATTGCCTTTTATAATCTTTTTTAAAAAGTACTTTGCTTTACCCTGTGAACCTGAAAAGTTGAATGTAAACGTTGTGTGTATATGGGGCAACAGGAACATGGGTTGGGGGCAGGTTAAATGGTATCTCCCTAAACTTTACAGCAAAGAGATCGTTTTTTTCTAGTGAATGATTGCCAACTTTATGTATTGAATTTTTGTATTTGAGATTTTTCTTGAAGTGAAACACATTTCTACTAAGAATAGAACAAAAAAAAGAGGAGATTGTGTTGAAATTGAAGATACCTATGTGTACCGTGTGTCTAACATCATTTATCCCTCCATTTGTGTTACTAGCACCACTCTTGCACTAGAAATCTTAGAGCCCCTCCACCTTTATTGAAGTATAGTTGATTTACAATATTATATTAGTTTCAGGTGTATAGCAAAGTGATTCAGTGATTTTTGCAGATTATACTCCGTTGTAAGATAGCCATTATAAGATAATGGCTATAATTCCCTGTGCTATGCAATATATCCTTGTTGCTTATCTATTTTATACATGGTAGTTTGTATCTGTAATCCCTAATTTGTCCCTCTCCTCTTTGGTAATCACTAGTTTGTCTTCTGTATCTGTGAGTCTGTTTCAGTTTTACATATACATTGGAGTCCCCCTTTTCAACGCATGTTTCCTGTGCGTTGATTTTGTCTTCCTAAACAGAGTAAATTCTTGAGGGCAGGAGGCATGTCTTATGATTATATCCTATAGTGATAAGCATGATAGAAGTTGCTCAATAACTACATATTCAAGAAAGACAAGAGAGAAATGGATAAAGAGAGAAAGAGACTTCTCTGCCGAAGAGATGATTGCTTTGGTTTTTCTCTGATTCACCTTTTACTCTTCCCCAGTGAAGAATTTCTTCCACTTGCAGACTAAGGGCATTGGAGGATTTGTGTGTGTGTGTGTGTGTGTGTGTTTGTGTGTGATGTTCCCTGCTGAAAGCCCAGGAGAGAAAGCAGAAGCTGGAATGGGGCCTTGAGGCTGTGACCTGAGAGTATGCAGTGAGACTTCTGTGTTGTAGCCTCAAGGGAAGTCTTAGATTTCTACCCTCTACCTAATTTCAAGCTTGGGTATTCAGCTGTCAGCAGGGCAGCTGGACCTGTATGTGCCTTAGGTGTCTTAAATTCAGTAGCACATAATAGGAATGTTTGATAAAAGTGATTTGTCAATTTTGGTGTAAGTATATGAAAGCACTTAACACGAGGCCTGGCATGTAGCAGGTATCCAAGAGGTGACAGAGAGTGTTTGAGAAATATTTTGAAATAGTCAAATCTTTCCCTAGGTCCC